>NC_142880.1:28350681-28653712 GCF_051225735.1 Oryctolagus cuniculus | reverse complement strand
CGAGCCAGGTGCTTTTCCTGGTCTCCCATGGGGTGCAGGGCCCAAGCACCTGGGCCATCCTCCACTGCACTCCCTGGCCACAGCAGAGGGCTGGCCTGGAAGAGGGGCAACCGGGACAGAATCCGGTGCCCCGACCGGGACTAGAACCTGGTGTGCCGGCGCCGCTAGGCGGAGGATTAGCCTAGTGAGCCGCGGCGCCGGCCAAATATGTATGTATTTTTAATAATACCTCTGTGGGTATACGTATGTGTGTTTCTGAGCATATGTACAACAATTTCCTTGTAGAACTCAACATGAGCTGATATTTTTCTCTTAGCAATAACATGCCTGATACATGTATATAGCAGACTCAAAATACAATGAGCTTTCTTTTTACCCTGGATTCAAGAATACTGAAAATTACCATTATCTTCCATTTTTCTACTTCCTTGAAGATCCTCAAACAAGACTTAAAATTATTTTCCAGTATAGTTTGTGTCATTAGTGAATCTTATTTGTGTTTTATATTAAGCTTATAATTTTATTCTTTATTGTTGATAGTCCAATCACCTTATTGGGTCTTTTGACAGTTTCATATTTTGGATGCATACTATCAATCAGAATTCTTAAAGTAAGATTAATAAAATGTCTTTAAATAGCATGAGAACTAGGCTCAGATTTAGACTATTATTAAGGTTTGGGTTATTACAAAATTTCCTTAGAAATATAATAACTAGGTGGTAGCCACTTGGCTCAGTAGTTAAGATGCCTTCTAGAAAAGCATCATCCCATATTCATATCTGGGTCTGAGTCTTGCTTTGCTTACAGGTTTGGTTTCTTGCTAATATACACCGTGGGAAGCAGCAGATGGTGATGTCATCCACAGTGAGTTCTGGGATGTTTGCTTAAACCTGGCCCCGCCCTGATGTTTTGGGCATCTGTGGAAAAAAACAATCAATGTTAGATCTTCCTCCATCTCTGTCTCTCTAAATTTCAAAAGAAGAAACAGAAAAAGACAAAAAATTATAAAAAAGCATAGTATATAGAGACATGTATTATTAGAAATAACAACAATGAAAACACAAACACTAGAAATAAGTGTTAGAGTTGATAGAATAGCTTTATGTCTAACAGAATAATATGTAACTGTAAGAGAAAGAATTCAAAAAAATTAAAACAAAAAGCGGTTGCCGTAGGTTCTGATAGATTTTCTGTAATTCTAATGCTTAAAAATTACTTTGTTTTTAAACAATTTTGTTTATTTGAAAGCAGGAAGATGGGGATGTGGTAACTGGGGAGAGGAAAGAGCAAGAGAGAGAGCACTACACAGACAGAAATATCCCATCCACTTCCAAATCCCTCAATCGTGGGGGCTGGGGTTAGCCAAGGTCAGGAGTAGAGAATTCAATCAAGGAATCCTACAAAGGTGACAGGAGCCCAACTATCTGAGATTTTTTGTCGTTGTTGTTGTTGTTTTTTGCCCCCAAGGTGTGCATTCCCGGAAAGCTGGAATCTGGAGTTGAGCCCAGACTTGAACAGAGACACTCTGATAAGGGATACAGACATCCCAAGCAGTGTCTTAACCACCTCTACCAATGCACTTCCATAGTATAACTTTCTTACCTTCAACTTTAAAGAATGGTAATTTACTTCCCAAAGTAGAGTTTCAAGTCTTCATTATGTCTGGAAACCAAAACATGTGTCTGAAAATATATGTATATGGAGACATCATAACTGATTTTTTATATTGTTTGTATTTTTGCACATTTATTTGTGTATAATTAAATGCCTCCTACTAACATACAAAACTGGTGGTCTTATCCATTTTCAACATGCACTTGGTTCTTTGAAAAAGGTAGGTTAAATGATTACAGAATATTTAGTGTAACTTGACCTAACTTATAGTCATAGAGGATGTTTTTGCAAATACCAAATTTAAGAACAGAATTTAATCTGTATTAGAGATTAGAGAAATGAAGATAATAGTCAATGATTTAAGAAACAGAACTGAAAACAACCAAGGTCTGTTCATAAATTTTTAGTGATAAACAACATTTCTCTTTTCTTGGGACCAGCCAAGGTTGCCTATAAAACATGTGCCTAGCAGAGTGTATGTCTAATGTATTAACAGATTTATAATCTCAATTTCCTTTATGACCCAGACTTCTTAAAAATAAAAAATGGGGCTCATAGACTATGAAATCATATTATTTAATAACATTTTGAATGGGAAATAACTCTCAGTTATACTATCATAATTAAATTAAATTTGTTTAAGAGATGATCACTTTTACTTATTTTTTATGTCATTGGACTGCCATGGAATTGTTTAAAGGTAAATTCTTCCAGAAAGAGACACAGCCAGATGCTACTAAATGAATGATGATGAAATTCATCATAATCAAAAATAAACATTTCCTTCCTGTAAGTGTTCACATTTTTCCAAGGATTTTAATTTTTGAACTTTGAATTCCAAACTGATCACAGCTCTATTATCCTCAATCTAGACTGGGTAATAGACTTAAACTTTCCTCCAGTGATCTGCAGTCCCAACATACTCAATATTCTTCTACAACTCTTAAAAAAAATAAAAAAGAAACATAACTTAAAAGCCAGGTATTTTTTTTCAAATTTCTTAATGAAGATTTCATTTTAGTTCAGATACTCTAAATCAGTGCAAATAATAGCTACAAATATTCAAGTATTAACTTATTTTGAATGAGATTTTGATAAGATTTTAAATCATTCTCTCATTTTTATTCTATTAAAATCATATATAAAAGTAAACTTTGGTGTGTGCATTGTGCTGCTATTTGTTGAGGTGCCACCTGTAACACTGACAATCCTCTCAGAGAGCCTGACTTCAAATTCCTGCACTTTCCTTTCTGACCCAGCTTCTTGCTTATGCAAATTCCAGGCAGCAGAAGCTCAACTGCTCAGACCCCTGGGCTCCTGCCTTGCCTTCATGCTGGCCCAGCACTGGTTCCTGTGGGTACTTAGGCTGTGAATCAGCAGATGGGAAATCTCTCCCTCTCTCTATCTTTCTCTTTCTCTTTCTATTACTCTACCTTCAAGTAGACAAAAACAAATAAACATTTAAAAATAAAAATAAATGGAGTTCGAAGCCTTAGTATTTACTTTCCATGGACATGTATGAACTATACTATTCAAGCATTATTTCTTGGTTCTATCTGAATAGGGATAACATTACAGTACAGTCTTCTGACAACAAATTGTGGGGAAATATAGCAAATTGATTGTGTATTTTAACATACATTTCACATATCTAAATCACCACTTTTCAAAATAAATAGCTGCCCATTACTAATTTTACTGACATAAAAATCAGTCAAATTTCATGGATAATAGAAAATATATTAGCTAAACCTTGTTAAACACTTTACAAATCATTGTGTGAATATATTTTTCAGCCTTCTTTATCAGAAAATGAGGTGAGCTGAAAAAAATTTTGTGTATTAACACTGAATGGTAGTTATCTCAGTTAATAAAGTGCTGTTACCACGGAAGTGCTTTTTTAACTTTGCAGGTATTTGAATGAACAAAATACAAATTAATTGTAAGCTACTTTTGTATTGTTAAAAATAAGTGAATGAAACTTGAATGGGGGCAGACCCCCCACGGCGCAGTTGGTTAATTCTCTGCCTGTGGTGCCTGCATCCCATATGGGTGCTGGTTCTAGTCCCAGCTGCCCCTCTTTCAGTCCAGCTCTCTGCTATGGCCTGGGAAGGCAGTAGAAGATGACCCAAGTCCTTGGGAACCTGCACCTGCATGGGAGACCGGGAGGAAGCACCTGGCTCCTGGCTTCGGATCTGCTTAGTCCAGCCGTTGCGGCCATCTGGGGAGTGAACCAACGGAAGGAAGACCTTTCTCTGTCTCTCCCTCTCACTATCTGTAACTCTACCTCTCAAATAAATAAATAAATAAATAAATAAAATCTTCCAAAAAAAAGTGCTCTGGAGATACACTGATGCATTGCTTTCACTGTTGCTCATCATGTTGCAAAGTCCGAAACAGAAAGAAGAAGTAAAAGTGAGATTCCGGATCTTATGCAGATCCTCATGACTCATATCGTATTCATCTTTTAGAAAAATTAGTTTATTTAGTTTTCCAAAGGATTCATTCCTGCTAATTTTATCCCATGTATTTTTTGTTAATTCTTTAGATGTCTCATGCAACTTTATACAATGAGTAGAGAAGGTCTATTTTCTAAAGCATAATAGGATACTTATTTTCGTCAAATGTTAAATTTGTGAATTTTTATTAAACTGTTTATTTTCATCTGCCTAGTATTCTCCTTGTCAGTTAAATTATTTTTATTGTATAGTTTACTATTTTCTTCCCTATCATGCACTTTACATGCTTGAAATTCAGTTTATGCTTCACCATCAGTGCTAAGGCGTTGTAATCGGTCCCAGTGCCCCTACTCCACAGTGCATTCTGTATGCTTAGACCAAGAGTCTGAGGATATGCTAGCTTTTCATATTCTAGAGCAAACTGTAATCATGTTATTTGGGTTTAATCCCAGCACATTCAAGCCACTTACTTTCCACATGGCCTAAGGCAGTTAGTCTCTCTCTCTCTCCTTCTCTCTCTCTCTCTCTCCCTCTCCCCTTGAAGTTAATCTGAAAGAAAACTTAACAAGAAACATAAGTTGTATGAAAAATAAGCAATGTGATTTTGGGTGTGGCACATCTCTTTTAGGTGGCACTACCTCTCACAACAGAGATGAAAATATTGACAGAACTGTCACCATCAAATTTGTGTATGCATGTACATGGAGTTGAACACTCAGTCAAGAAAAATAAAGCAGATTAATTTTAGTAAGCAGCATTTGTAGCAATTTAGCTTACCCTGGTCCCATTCCTCCCATCTCAGCCACATGGAAGCCTTAAAGACAACAGCACATATGCCCAGGACAGTTTCCTGGTACTGGAAGGAGCAGAGCAGACCTTACTGTCAATTAATTGTGGTCCCTTTAACCTGTCTGGTGATGGCCAAAGGTTCAGCTGGAGGATTTTGCCTCTTTTTTTGCATAAATTTGAACTCTCCAAGGGTGGAAAGTGCTTACCAGGATTTAATTGTTGAAAACATTTAAAGATAAGTTAGGGAACAACTGTGAGGCAAGTAATACACAAATTAAAAACTTGGAAGAAATCTAGGTGAAGAGATACTCTGACAAATAAACTCTATAATCATATTCCTAGTAATCTAGAGCTGATTTTCAACCCAGAGCTGGGTGCACACTCAGAAGGAATCTGAAAAGACTCTAAGCTCCCACTTCCCAATGGATTTTAGGTTCTGTTCAAGCAGGAGAAGGTAAGTTAGATTTGTTAACTCTAGCTATGCATTGCAGTTATAGCCCAACTCCAGTAAGTTATCCCAGGGGCCAGCCTTGTGGCATAGTGGGTGAAACCACCTCCTGTGACACAGGCTCCTGATTCCTGGTTCCTGGCTTTGGCCTGTCTCAGCCCTGGCCATTGTGGCAATCTGGTGAGTGAACTGGAGAATGGAAGATCTCTCTCTGTCTCTCTTTCTTTCTCTGTAACTCTGAATTTCAAATAAATAAGGAAATCATTTAAAAAAAAAAGTCATCACAAATTTTAGGAACTGTCTTATTTGGATATAGACACATACAGAAACATGTCAAATCACTGCTGACCCACGACCAAGGGTACAGACTTAAGGAAATTAGTTCAGAAAATGCATTAAATAATTGAACAAAATACTGTGAATCTTTTTTTTTTTTTTTTTTTTTTTTTTTCTTTACAGGCACAGAGAGACAGAGAGAAAGGTCCTTTTGCCATTGGTTCACCCTCCAATGGCTGCCGTGGCCAGCGCGCTGTGGCTGGCGCACCGCACTGATCCGAAGGCAGGAGCCAGGTGCTTCTCCTGGTCTCCCATGCGGGTGCAGGGCCCAAGGACTTTGGCAATCCTCCACTACACTCCCGGGCCACAGCAGACAGCTGGCCTAGAAGAGGGGCAACCGGGACAGAATCCAGCACCCCGACCAGGACTAGAACATGGTGTGCTGGCGCTGCAGGTGGAAGATTAGCCTATTGAGCCGTGGTGCCGGCCAATACTATGAATCTTTTTTTTTTTTTTAACTTTTATTTAATGAATATAAATTTCCAAAGTACGGCTTATGGATTACAATGGCTTCCCCCCCATACCGTCCCTCCCACCCGCAACCCTCCCCTTTCCCACTCCCTCTCCCCTTCCATTCACATCAAGATTCATTTTCGATTCTCTTAATATACAGAAGATCAGTTTACAATACTATGAATCTTGAGAGGGGTGATTCCAATTTTGAGAATTGTCACCTTATAACATTCAAAATGTCTAATTTTTAACAAAAATATTGTTATCCAAACAGAAAGGAAATAAGAGTTCATAGGAGGAAAAATAAATAATTAAGTAAACTGAGAGAGCTTTAGAAACTTTCCTAATGTGACTAATCTTTAAATCAACTATTTAAAGTAATTCAAAAAGATAAAGATAACTTTGTGCAAAGAACTAAAGAAAACCATGAAAACGAAGTGTCTAGAACAAAAGAGAAACTCTAAATTTGAAAAGTACAAAACAAAACAAAACAAAAAGAAATGAAAAATTCACAGAGGAGCATCATTTCGAGCTAGTTAAGGAAATATGCAATGAATTTAAAGAAACGTAACTATGGTTACTCAATATGAGAAATATTTCTAAAAAGAACAAGAACAGAGACAAATGAAGAGACTGGGTCATAATCAAGCAGACTGATATATTCATGAAAGGTGTTCAAGAAGGAGAGGAGAGAGAAAGTAGTGAAATGAGGAGATGAAAAATAATGGCCAAAATATCTCAAACACTGTGAAAGGCTTTAATCTACAAATCCAAAAACTCAAGGAACTCCAAATCAGATAAAATCAGAGAATGCATTCTGACTTTTTCTATGATATTGTATTACTATAATATCAAATCCCTACAAAATATTATGAAATAAGAAGTCTAAAGACTGAATTTGCTAATAGGTATGTATGCAAAAATCCTTAATAAAATGCTAACTAACAAAACAAAGACACTTAAGAGGGATCTTCAGAAAGTCCATTGAAAATATATATATTATGAAAAAAACTATTCAGTAAAATAAACTTATCTTTTAATTACATTTTCCATGAACTTTCTGGATTATATCTTTATTGAAAGGATTGCACATCATGACAAAGGCAGACTTATGCCAAGAATGAAGTGTTTGTGCAACATACTAAAAATGTTTGATAAAATACACCACATTAATAATATCATGGGGAAAATATAGTCATGAAGAGAAAGCATTTTAATAATTCTACATTTTTTCATGATAGAAACATTCAAGAAACCAGGAGTGATAGTAAATTATGTAATAAAAATTTCGCTGTGAAGACCACACATATAATATCATCATTAATGATGATTACTGAGGTTTTTCCTCTAGGATAAGGAACAAAAAGGGATATCATCTTGCCACTTTTATTTCACATTGACCTTAAAGTTTCAACCAGGATATTTAACCAAGAAATAAATGGGAGGTACACAAATTTGAAAGAAAAAAATGAAACTACTTATATTCACAGATGAGCCAATATTATATATAGGAAAACTTACAAATCCTGTTTACTAAAAATCTGAAACCAAAGAGGATTCAACAAAATAGCAAAATCTCTGTAATAACAAATGAATCATCTCATCGAAGTTATAGTTATCCTCCACTGCACTCCTGGGCCGTAGCAGAGAGCTGGCCTGGAAGATGGGCAACTGGGACAGAATCCGGCGCCTCGACCAGGACTAGAACCCAGTGTGCCAGTGCCACAGGCGGAGGATTAGCCTATTGAGCCTCTGCGCCGGCCGTATTAGCAAATTTTAGAGGTCATCAAAAGGGGCATTTTGTTGGTAGGAAGAAATATATAAGATTACAGAGAACTGGTTGTGAGAGGAACTGAGTGAGTATATGGTTTTACTGAGTTACTAGACCCTGCTCAAATACTTTACCGTCAGAGTGGGTCAAAACCAGGGAGGGTCTTTTAGGGAAGACAGATCCTAAAGTTTCTGAAGTTGAATTAACTGATACTTTGCTCAGATTGGTCAAAGCTAATTAGTAGTATGAAACATTGCAGTGGAAATTTCTAATCAACATGAAAGAATGGCCTGCTATTTCATTCCCTTATGGATACCTAAAATTTATACATAACAATAATTTGTTCCTTTTAAATATTTTTAAATTCTTTACTAAAATATTTCCCAATAGGCACCTTCCTATGAAGAAGTATTTTAAGTTGTTTTCTGAACTGCATCTACTTAAAGTCTGAAATTTATGCTTCCTTAGGAAAACTCTATAGCTCATATAACTCACTAGTTCCAAGAGAAATTTTGAGTTATTTCAAATGAATGAGGTTAGCTAAAAGTGATTGAAAGGACCATAAAAAAAGGGGGGGGGGGTTAGGTAGACAGAGGTTGAGATTGGTGAATTCACACATTTCCTTGTGAGTACAAGAATGCTGATGTTCAGAGTTTGGTGGAAAATGATAATGGCATCACACAAGCAAAAAATACTAAGCATTTTTAGGTTCTTTAGTTGGCATTTATTATCAGCTGATTTGCTAGAAGTTCAAGGAAAGAAATGTGGACTTTCCATAATGGCCAGCAGATTGAGCTTCAGGTTTTCTCATATCAATGCACCTTCCAAGGTCCTGGGAGGTGCCCTGGAAATGGGTTCTCATGGCCGTATGTTTTTGTAAATTTCATTAAAGTAAGATGTTTTAACTCTAGCCATTTCAAACCACCATTTCTTTCACTCAGACTTCCTGTCATTCTCACTTTCCCTTGTGTCATGGTGGTGATGATGGCACCATGAACATTTCTTAGATCCAGCTAAGGGAAAGTTGTTTTGGGAATATATTTAGCTTGAGTTGAAAAGGATGGAATTATGTGGTTCACATTTCATTTATAGATGTCTAAACTATTGTTAGCTGCCCAACATAGGGATGAGTTGTAGAAATACATTTGCTCATGGTTGACTGCACAGCACTGCGTTGTGTCACAAAGGGCCAACTGGTACTGCGCTGTGACTGTGCCCTGCCGCGCCTGGTATGAAAAGTAGGGAGTCATAGAAAAGGAATGGATGGAGCTGGAAACTGGTTTGTGCAAAACGCTTCCCAGCATCAAATGTATACGATTTGGTCCTTATCAACACCTAGTCAAAACAGAAGTTTCTTCCTGCAGAGTATAATTATAATTGCTCCATATGTTTTTGATAGAATTTGTTCAAAATAGAATCTACTGAAATGACTGTGTTCATAAAGCCCAAACCTGAATCTGTACTAAATACACTGCATATATTTTATACATATATATAATACTAAATATAGAATACATATTTCAATGATTGACAATAAAAAGAGAAACATGTTTTGATTAACTGGCTGAAGGAAAGATTGAGTCATCTGTCTATTCTCTAAATAGAGAAAAGCTTTATAAAGTTGATGTCACACCAAGAGTCAATCATACTGCATGCAGCCCCCAAATGCAGGACAATGTATTATAGGGGTGAATGGGAAGTTCATGCAAAATGGTACTTGCCCTGACTTTTGAGACAATTTTAATATTTCTCCTTGTGTAGGCCGAAAAACGACATCCCCAAAAGTGCCTGGCCTTAGATCCTTGGAACTCTGAATGCTATCTTGTCCAGCTAGAGACATTTTGTAGATGTGATTAAGTTAACAATTTTTCAAATGAGGTGAATATCCCGGATAATTCAGATGACTCGTCAATGCAACCACAGATGTCTTCAGAGGGAAAGGTTGAGTGACCTCTAATACAGAAACACGAGGAAATGTGACACCACGAAGAAGTTGCTCTGCAGCTGGATTGGAAGAGGAAGGAAGTAGCAACAAGCCAAGGAATGCAAGGAATGGAATTCCAGAAGCCGGGAAAAGAAACAGTGTTTTCCCTGGAGACTCTGGAGGATTCATGACCCTGTAGATACCTTGATTTTGGTGTGAAACTGATTCAGGATTTCAGGCCTCCCGAATTGTAAGAGAATGGATTTGCCTTACTATAAGCCACCAAGTTTGGATGGCAATGGGAAACTAAGACACTCTTAAATTTTTTCTCTTTCAAAATAAATATTTGCTTTGGTTTCAAGTTTACAGTACTAACTTTGTATACATTTTCCTTGAGCACAGCTTCACAAATTCTTGGTTTCTGGCCTCAAAAAAAATTTCCTTTAATTCCTGGCAGAGTCACAAAGGTAGTTTGAGACACACATCCATATTCATAAACAGTGCAAATAAAATCATTAATATAAATAACTTTAGAGCCTTTTCAGTGCCAGACACTGTCCTTGTCAGGATTGGGAGCAATGCATTCATAACTCATGACTGAAAGTCTGTTGTGTTATGTCCTGCAGAGCATGGTAGAACTATAGGGGATTATGGTAGGTGTAAGCAATTATGGCACTTGCAAGTTTTTCTCTACTGCCTTGAGTAAGCTACTTAATTGCTTTAAGATTGATTTTCTGTGTGACAAAATGAAGATGTTAGATCAAGAGGAACTACTACTCAATCATTTTTCAGATAATTAAATATTTAGTTTAGACTAATAAAAGTATAAGTATGTAAAACAGATTATTTAATATTCATAGTTGTTTAAGAAAGTTTGTGAAATTATAGTATATCCAAGGTAGGTGTTTGGGCTAGCAATTAAAATCCCAAGTATTATATCCAAATCCCATGTCAGAGAGCATCGGTTTATTTCCTCACTGTGGTTTCTGCTCCCAATTCCAGCTTTTTGCCTATGTACAGCACAGGAGGCAGGTGTTTGATCAAGTAGTAGAGTCCCTGCCACCCATGTGGGAAATCCACGTTGAGTTCAAGGCTTTATCTTGGTCAAGCCTGGTCCTGGTCATTGTGGGTATTTGCTCTGCTTGTCTGTCTTTCCCCTTCTTGCTGTTTCTCTGTCTCTCTTCTTGCCTCTCACATTGAAAATCATTGTATTTCTTACAATTAGCAGAAAAAAATTAAAGAATTTACTATTCGTGAAGCAAACTGAATTCTTCAGGATGTGGAATTTGAAATTAACCAGATACTTTATAGATGGAGGAAAAAATGTCCTTCTTTGTAAGAAGGGAACAATACCTTTGTGTTTTGCTTGCCTACTGTAATACTTTGTCATACTTTGTCCATATTTTAAAATATGTCTACTTACCATTGTGGAAATAGATGCCATAGTATATGTCTCTCATGTTCTTATTCTAGTTTGCTTTCTCTGTAATTCTCTGCTATTCTACAGGGAACTAAAGAGACAAGGCCCCTCGTTAGAATTAGGCATAACAGTATCATTTCTAGTGGTGAATACTTAGAATTTTTACCTTATCATGTAATCAAGGCCATTTGACATTTTCCTTTTTTGAAATATTTATTTTATTTATTTGAAAGGCAGAGTTACAGAGAGAGGGGGAGACATAGAGAATGAGATATTCCACCCACTGACTGACTCCCCAAATGGCCAATATGGCAGAGTCTGGGCCAAGCAGAAGCCAGGAGCCAGGAGCTTCATCTAGGTCTTCCACATAGGTGCAGGGGCCCAGGCACTTGGACCATCCTCTGCTGCTTATCTCGGCTACATTAACAGGGAGCAGCTGCACAAGAACCAGTGCCCATATCGGGTGCTGGCGTCCTAGGTGGTGGCATAACACGTTACCTCACAATGCTGGCCCTGACATTTTCTTAACAAACAAAGAAGAACAACAATAAATTAAACTTAATGACACTAAAGAAAAATGATGTTTCTCATACCAATTCTTAATTTTTCTTTTTTTAATCACAAAGACATGGACAAGCAAGCTGGAATAAGTATTTATAGGATTGCTTTATATTTCCCTTCCCAGGAGCAGTAACAGCAAAGGTATAATTTGATGATTTTTGAAGATTTTAATTGAGAAAATTTATTGATATATGTTTACACATTCAGTGAAGGTTAAAGGTAGAGATGTTGCTATATATTAGTGCAATTTCACATTGTTTATTTTCGATATTTATAAAGATTCTAATATCTGAATTACTATGAAATATTAGATTATTTTAATGTTTTTACAAAATTTAGATATTAATGGTATGCTTTTGATTTGGAAATATCCTCTGCTTTAAAGAAATGTAAAAATTACCTTTTATTAAACATTTTATAGACAACACATATGAAAAAAATGAATTGACTTAGTAAAAATAGTTTTTACTAATTTTAAGTTAAGTATTTAAGTTAAATAAAATTTAAAAATTAAGAGATTATGGCAATGTCATGCTGCTTATCATATTAAGGAATATTTAATAGAAACTCTTAGCGAGCTGTATATTTCATTAATATACCTTAAAATGGACTTCAGTTGGGGGTACATTTATGGTCCTGTTGTATACTGCACTCTTGCAAATAACAGATATTAAAGTGCATTAATGTTTTAAAAAAGTATGCATATCACTAAAGAAAAAAATGTAGATTTGCTGTAAAAGATTTTGTTAATAGGATGACTGTATGTGCAAAAGTTGGTATGAGTGTGGTATAGGTGTATATAAATTTTAGATACTAAATAATGGAAGAATTTTTTGTTAAAGGATATTTAAATGGAATTTTTGATCAAAGGATGAAGGACAAATCAATAAAGCACTTAGAGGAAATCAACTTTGTTGCTTAGAGTAAACAGATATTTTTCAAACAGGTCAAAAACCTTTAGTTACACAAGAAGAAGCATGTAAATTGTACTACATTAAACATAAGAACTTCTGTTGTTCAAAATAGTCCTCTATCTGAGAAGATGACCCAGGAGTGAAAGCCTTTCATGATACATGCAACAGACAAAGGACATAAATCCAGGTTATATAATTCGCTACACAGATCATTAAGAAAAAGACAACCGAGTAGAAAATGGAGAAGAATCTTGACCAGATACTTCACACACACACACACAAAAATCAAAACGATTAATGAACTTAGAAAAAGTTACTCCACATCATTAATTTTTATGTAAGGGCAAATTAAAAGCACAATACTGTTCTGCTGCACACACACCAGAACAGCTAAAATTAAAAACATAAAAAGTATCAATCATTTGTGAGGATGTGGATCACATTACGTCATGGAAATACAACCTAGTAAAATGACACCGGGTCATTTTTTGGAAGTTTTCTTACAAACTTAAGCATATTATCTGTTGTATTACATGACAATTCAATTTCTAGGTATATTCCTAACAGAATTATGCCTAAAATAATCAGCAAATTTTATTGACCAAAATCTTCCAAGTAGCATTAATCATAGTTACAGAAATATTACCAAAATGGCTGATGTTTTCAATTTTTTTAACAATTTATTTTTATTATTTCAAAGTCAGAGTTACACAGAGAGAGCAGAGTCAGAGAAAGAGAGAGAGAGAGAGAGAGAGAGAGAGAGGTCTTCCATCTGATGTTTCACTCCCCAAATGGCCGCAATGGCCAGAGCTGTGCCTATCCGAAGCTAGGAGCCAGGAGCCTCCTCCGGGTCTCCCATGCTGGTGCAGGGGCCCAAGGCCTTAGGCCATCTTCTACTGCTATCCTATCGCAGGCCATAGCAGAGAGCAGGATACAAAGTGGAACAGCCGGGTCTCAAACCGGCACCAATATGGAATGCCAGAGCTTCAGGCCAGGGCGTTAACCCGCTGAGCCACAGTGCTGGTCCCAAAAATGGCTAATCTAGAATAGGATGGAATATTATCCATCCATGAGAACAGATTATCTAAACTAAAAAAACAATTTCACAATAGGACTTTTCACAAAAGAAACCTGGTATAAATGAGTATTATGCCACTGATAGAAAATTCACAAGCCAGAAAAACAGTTCATAGTATAAGAAGTCAAGTTCCTGGTGGCCAGATGGGGAAAGGAAATCGGAGGTGAGTTTCCAATCCATGTCCTAGTTATTACTGATAAGTTTAGTTCGCTAAAATTTACCAAGATTTATACCTACGTGCACATTGTTAAACATATACTTTAATTCAGTAAAAAGTTTTGAAATGTATTTATATTCCCTGAGTGAATTCATATTTCTAATAAAATAAGTTACAGTAAAAACCTCTTAATACATAAAAGCTCATTTTTTTCATGCTTCCTTCCTGTTATTTTTCTTTGTTCTGTGTATTTGGCAGTAGTTCTATGTGTCCAGGTCCATTGTAATGTCATAATGAAACCATGTAAAAAGTTGAAGCCACACATGGATTTCAATGTTTGAGAAGGAAAACTCCTACACAAACGGCTGTTCCCATGAGATTCCATTCTAGTTTGAAGTGAGAGGTTGATTTTTTCACTCTCAGTCAACAAATGCTGGAACTCTCTTACATATAAATTACATTAAAATTATCAATTTAGAATGCCAGACTTCAAATTACTTAAAGGCATGTTCTGGATTAAATCATCAGTTTTAATATGTCTCTTTCTGCTCTGATATCTTTTTAATTTTCCTTATTACTGGGAAATGTGTATTGTTGTGAAACAAATGCTAAACTCAGGAATCCCTTCTGAAGCATTTCCTAACTTCTTGCAAATGATTTTTGACACTGTTTTCTGGTCCAGTTATTCTGAAAATATCTAACTATGCTTTAAATTGCTTATTATTTAAACTTCCAGAAAAGAGTGTAATTAATTCAGATAGGGCATATGGAAGGTCATAAGCATACTATTACACATCCACTTACAAATTTTTCTTGTTTATGTCCTACAAAGTCCCTAATAAAATTATTACCTGCATTAAAGAACAGTAGAAAAAGAGACGTCAGTTCCCTGAGAGGAACGATGTGCATCTTCCTCAATGAGGCAAATGTTAGATATTTGACTGACCCCTGCTTATCAGACCAAGCAAACCCAAACGATAACAGACTCCATTTTCCATGTTTGGCCCAGCTGGGTTGGGGGGCTCACTCTTTGTCACAGGTGTAATAGGAGCAGTGTGGCTCTGCCTTTGGACTTAAATCTCTTGACACTCCCAGCTGAGAGGGCAATGTACCAGTGCCTAAATCTCACAGAATGCTAGCATAGTACCACCCCCAGCACCTTCCTATGACTCTCCATACCCTCACCTGAGTGTTGATTATTTTCAGTGGAGATTTACAAGTAGAATAATGCAATCTCTTGAACTTGATCCTGAAAGTATCTGGACATTGTGAAGACTGAGCTGGATTTTGTTGTTTTAATAGTTTGTAGAATATCTTTGGAAAATGTGCATTGTTGTTTCTCTTGTGTTATTTCTCATTTCATTTGGCTTGACAATTTTACTCTTTTCTACATCAGTGGAGAGAAGTTAACATTTGGTTCCTCTAGATATGTTTTGTCCTCTTGTTCTGCATCCCTAAAGCTCCGTGTACAGTTTGTCCTGGGTCTATGGAAGATCTTTAGTAAAGGACACTAATTTGATCTCCATTTGCTCTCACCATTTAAGGCAGTCCCTACCACCTAGTTATACCAGACAAGTATGACCGTGAATCTGGCACACTCAATCTGGTGACTCAATTCAGGATCACCAAAGAAAACACAACAGACAGTCTTGACTAATTATTGCAGAAGGAGGTTCATTTTCTGAACTTATGTGAGAAAGCTCAGATCAAGAAAACAATTCTTCAGAAACTGTATCATTCTTTAATGCACCTTTTCCGTTTGAAACACTAGTCTCTTGATACAGTTTAATTTTCTACCATGTTTTCTTCCAGTATTTTTTGCTTGTTAATATCAGATTTGGAGTCAGAAGCATTGAAACTTGGTAGGTTGACACCTACTCCATTTAGTCTTTTATGATATGAAAACACATACAAAAAACACTAGCACTTTATGCCAGGTGAACTAAATTCATTCTTTTATCTTAAAAAGTAGTCTACATTATTTTTTAGAGCGCTATTACATAGGGCTGACTCATGGGTAGTACTTGTCTCATTTTCATTTTTATTCTCTTAATTCTGGATTTTGGTCCAGTGCAGTTGCCATCATAATAAATAAATAATGGCCTTTATATTTTCAGCGAAATAAATTGAACAACATGTAATTGAAGCTTTTCTGATCAAATGTTGAGCTCAAATGACTACCTCTGATTAAAAATAATAGGTATTATTATTTATAGAACCCTATTACAGAATTTTTTTTTTTTCAGTTAACTGCCCCATGCTGAGTAACTTAAGGACCTGTGCTAGGTCTGGTAGGGATTAGCCTCTGAAGTCACACCATATATGTTTATGAATGAGACCTAAATATAATGAGCAGGGTTGACTAAAGGTATCAATTCATCAGAGGCAGAAGTATTATGTCAATTTGTTCACTCAGTTGGAAGTTCTGGCCACTGAAATCTGTTGATGTCCAGCTCCATAAACAAGCAACAATCTAATTTGTTAAGCTTTTCCTTTAAGTGCAACTGTTATACACAAGCTACCTAGCAAAGTGACGACAGCAATGTGATATAAAGGAGGAACTTCCTGGCAAAGACTTTCATTGCTTTTTGCCTTGATTCCCACTTCCCACTTGAGCTGATCTCCCATCCAATTCATCATTATCATTTCTTGTGGTGGAAAACACCCAAAATTTTTCTCATTGTCATTGCCTTTTAATATTTAAGGTATACTATTTTTTAACTTCTCAGAAAAGATGCCCAAAATGCTTGTTTTATGATCACAATAGAAAGATGCGTACCATCTGACTTGTAAGGATTTGGGGGTAAAAGTGTGCACAAACTGAAGGAGAGGCTCAAAGTAAATTCAGAAGTAAGTGCCTTAATAATGGCTATTTGTGAAGATAATTCAGTGGGTAAACTAATTTTCTTTCCCAATAAAGTAAAAAAGAAAGAAAATGAGGTAAAACAATTGTTGAGTGGCTTGAAAGAATAAAGTATTGGTTGAATGAACTCTGAGATTAATGTTGAATTCATAAGAATTACAAATTATTTTTTCTCCATTCAAATGAAGGATGGGATCAAAAAGATATAGTTTTGCTCCAAAATTCGTAAACTTTTGAAACACTGTGCTTTAAACTGAATGTAATTTGGAGCATTGTTGTAGTATCACATATATCTGCATTTTATTGAATAAATCATTCAATAGTTATTGAAATTAAGAAAACCAACTCCTTGCATTTTTTTAAAAAAGGTACTTAAATGCACCAGCTACAGCACAGAAAGTGCAAATGTGTGGAACCAAAAGAAATTAAATTTCAAATATGTATCTAGTAGATTTAATTGAAAAGAGAGAGAGAGAGACAGAGAGAGAGAGAGAGAGAGAGAGAATGATCAAGGCTATTTTCTATGTTTTTATAACCACAGGACTGAATTGAACCTTGCAAAGCCATCTGGTCCAGCCCTCTGCCTTGAAGCAGAAGCACATCCCTAAAGCACATGAGAATCCATAATGTTTGCTGAGACCCCCCCCCCCCCCACAGAACAGTATTTGCTACCTCCTTCAAAGACTTTGAGTTATTTTCTTGTGGCTATTTAAAATGCTTGGAATCCATATGGTTTTCTGAAACCTAAAGTTCCTTTAGAAGAACTGAACAATAAATTTCTGAAACAAATCAACACCCTTTAAGGAGACCTTTGATCATAGCTTTAGAGATTACTTTATCCAAATAGAAGAATAGCACACAAGTCAAATTAAAACAAAAAGCAAATCATTAGCATTCTTAAATAGAAACTGTTCCAATAATGTTATGATTAAAACAGTTTCTCATTTAGTTAAGAGACTTCCTATGTAATGGTAGAAAAATGTAATGAGTATAATTTGTTGGTCTTGAGTTTGGTGAGGTCTTTGATAGTGAATAGGGCTACTCACTCCTTAGTTCAATAATTTCTTATCCATGTGGCTTAGGTCATTGACAAAAACTATTTAACCTATCGAGGTAAAATGTTAAAGAACATCACAAATGGGGCTGGCATTGTTGGTTAAGTTGCAGCTTGCAGCGCTGACCCAAATGAGCACTGATTTGTCTCTTGGCTCCTGGCTTCGCCTGGCCCAGCCTGGACCACTGCTGCCATTTGAGGGAGTGAATCAGCAGATGAAAGACCTCTCTCTGTCTCTCCCTCTTTCTCTCTCTTTGTAACTCTGCTTTTCAAATAAATTTCAAAAAATTGAAAAACCACAAGTAATTTATTTGTGTCATTTTTAAAAACATATGGACAGAGAGCATATTTAAAGAACCAATATGTATAATGTGTTTTAATTAACAATGAAATATTCTGAGACTCTGAGCTGTCTCTCTGTCCAATATGTGACACCTGTTTCTGAATTATGAAATCAGTGAATTAAGGCTTTTATTTTGCATTTGAGTTTTTGCCATCTTTCTAATCTTCATTCCAAATCTTCTATTCCTCTCCTCTTCCCCTTTCCCAGACATACACATGCACACACACATACACACACACACAGATACAGACTTTGATGTGTTTACGGCATATATGTATTTGCCAAATGCATGATGTAATAAATGTGTAATTTAAATGTGTTAAATGTTGCAGCAGTTTTTGTTGTAGCAATCCCTGTGATGTTTGAAACCATCTGTGGCAGGCTTGTTTCACATACTGACAGCACAACCATGATATTTAGCATGCGAGATTTTGTAATGCTTTCAACATTTACAAATATTTTCATTTCTCTTGGTATTTTTCATATTCATTTTCTTTAATTTATGTTATAAACCCATGTTGATTTTTTTTGCTTTGTTCTTTAGCTTACGGTAAAAGTGTTCAAGCATACATAAAATTAGAGAAAAAGTTACAATGAACTAACTAAATCTATTACTCATTATTAATCTCACTAAATATCAGTCAGGATTCCAAGGCTCTCATTTCACCCTTGTGCAGTTTTAGATTAAAGCATATACAAACTTTTTTATTACTTCCTCTGTAATAATCAAGTTTTATAAATGACAGTAAAGTTAATCATTCAAATTTCAAAATTATTTTTCTCTGAAAATTTATAATACCTTAAATAACTCAGCTTCATTTAGAATCAACTATGGACTCCTAAACAAGAAATAAAATGCCTGGACACTTCCCAAATGCCTGCAAACTTCCTAAGCACAGGTTAATAGTGATCCATATTTTGTACAATAATTACAATTATTTGTAATATATAATAAAATATAAAAATAAAATATGTGAAATGGAACTATGAGAAACTGTGACTTGATCAGCTCTTGTCCTGACGGTTGATGTACAATGTAATACTTCATCCATTTTAGTATTTTTTTTGTTCTAGTACCATTGGTTGAACTCTGTAATTAACACACAATTATTCTTAGGTGTTTAAATTTTAACTGAAAAGTGATCGCTGTTAGGAATTTGGAAAACATTATGCTGAGTGAAATAAGCCAATCCCAAAGGGACAAATACCACTTGCTCTCCCTGATAGGTGACAACTAACTGAGCACCAAAAAGGAAACCTGTTAAAGTGAAATGAACACTAGGAGAAACGGTGACTTGATCAGCCCTCACCCTGACTGTTGATGAGCAACTTAATATGTTATCCCTCTATTTTTTTGTTTGTTCTACTTAATACTTTTGGTTGAATACTGTAATCAATACACAATTATTCTTAAGTGCTGAAACTTAATTGAAAAGTGATCACTGTTAAATATAAGAGTGGGAATAAGAGAGGGAAGAGATGTGCAATTCGGGACATGCTCAAGCTGACTTACCTCAAACGGTAGAGTTAGAAACATACCAGGGGATTCCAATTCAATCCCATCAAGGTGGCATGTACCAATGCCATCTCACTAGTCCCAGTGATCAATTTCTGTTCACAATTGATCATAATGATAGGACTAAGAACCAAAGGGATCACATAAACAAGACTAGTGTCTGCAAATACTAGCTGATAGAATAAAAAAGTGAGAGAACGATCCAACATGGGAAGTGAGATATACAGCAGACCCATAGAATGGCAGATGTCCTAACCAGCATTCTGGCCTCAGAATCAGCCCTTAAGGCATGCGGATCTGGCTGAAAAGCCCATGAGAGTATTTCAGGCATGGAAAGCCAAGACACTCTGGGAAAAAAAGAACCTAAATGAAAGATCTCCGCGAGTGAGATCCCAGTGGAAAGAACAGGTCATCAAAGAAGGCGGTACCTTTCTCTGAAGGGGGGAGAGAACTTCCACTTTGACCATGGCCTTGTCTAAATATGATCAGAGTCAGTGAACTCAGGGGGCTTCCATAGCCTTGGCAGCTCATGACAAGAGCCTAGGGTGATTACTGATACCATAAACAAGAGTGTCAATTTGTTAAGTCAACAACAGGAGTCACTGTGCACTTACTCCTCATGTAGGATCTTTGTCCTTAGTGTGCTGTACATTGAGATTTAATGCTATAACTAGTACTCAAACAGTATTTTTCACTTTATGTTTCTGTGTGGGAGCAAACTGTTGAAATCTTTACTTAATGTATGCTAAACTGATCATCTGTATATAAAGAGAATCGAAAATGAATCTTGATGTGAATGGAAGGGCAGAGGGAGTGGGAAAGGGGAGGGTTGTGGGTGGGAGGGATGGTATGGGGGGGAAGCCATTGTAATCCATAAGTTGTACTTTGGAAATTTATATTCATTAAATAAAAGTTAAAAAATAAATAAATAAATAAATAAATAAATAAATAAAACAAACCAAGGGAAAAGTGGATTATTTGATTTATAATGTGAGGATTTTCAACCTATGGAAACCAGAAATAAATTTAGACTGCCCTTCTCAGCCACTGATGAACATGTTGGTGTGTACTAGTTTGGAGCTGGTGTTGTGGCTCAGTGCGTTAAGGTACTGCCTTGCACACCAGCATCCCTATTTGAGTCCCAGGTGTTCGACTTCCAATTCATCTCCTAATGTCCCTGGGAAAGCAGCAGAAGAAGGCTCAAGTATTCCTACCCACATGGGAGACAGAGATGAAGCTCCTGGCTCCTACTTTTGGCCTGCCCACCTCCAGTGGCCATTTGCAGAGTGAACCAGTGAATGGAAGATCCCTCTCTCTCTCTCTCTCTCTCTGTGTGTGTGTGTGTGTATGACTGTGTGTGTATGTGACTCTTCTCTCCTTAACTCTGCCTTTCAAAGAAACAAATAAAAAGCAAATGTTAGTGTGTATTATTTCAATTGTACAGCTAAAATCTCTAAATCCCTGTACAGTTGTTGTATGGTTCTGCCCTAAGGTCCTGAGACAGCCAGCCCTGCCAGGCCTTTGCCTAATTAGAAACTAAAAGGTGACTGAATACAAGGCAGGGGTAGGGCTCTTGAGTCCCTGTTCCAGCCTCCAGTCTTGCCTGTTCCATTCATCGTGGCCAGGCACGTGGATGAGATGCGATCTGAAAGTCACTGCTGCAGTCAGCAGGGATTCTTTTACTTCAGGAGAAATGTGTAGTTAAATAAAAATGAAGGGAAATATTTAACTGACCATTGGACAATGCAAGCCTGTTTGAGCACAATCACAATGTAAGGAATTTCTGAAGAAAAAGATGAACAGTTTTTACCATCTTTCAACCAAGCTTTACATATAAAACTAAACAGTGTGTTAGGAAATATGTAAAACAAACCAAGCAGAAACCATATTTTATATAAAATTCATATCTTAAATATAAAAGTAATTGAACATCCAAATAGGTAAAAGAAACCCGGAAAATATATAAACAGTTCACTGGAAAATTCAATTTAACAAGAAATAAACTTTCTAATGTATAATCTGGGATAAAAAAAAATACTACAGCAATATTCCTCTTTTTTATTAAAGTTCAGGATAATTAATTGATCTTTTAAATAGTGAAATCTTTTGACTTGTAACAACTCAACATTTTCTCTTACAAATGGCAGTGGGATTCTCAACCTGCAGATTTGTAATACTTTCCAGTGACATTAAAATGCTTTCATCAGTTTTTGAAAAGATTTTTTATTTTTCTGATTGCCTAGGAGTAGTTGTTATCCTAGTTAATGCTATAACCCTGTTAATCATTATTTAAAATAGATGTGTACAAGAGTGATAGACTGTGCAAAGGAACTAATTGAAAGATCTCTCTTGCTGGACAAGATAGGATTCTTCACAGTCTTTTCAAAATCAAGGTGCAATTTCAAGTCACATTTCTTGTGAAGTATAATAATTATATTGACAATGATTATATTACTTTCTTTCTCGGAGTCTAATTCTATATTTAAATTATATAACGCCAATCTCATTACACATGTATGTTTTGTTATACATGTTTTTGTTGGAACGAAGTGTGATATATGTTCAGACATATATAGTAAATTAAGAAGATGTTTAAAGGGTTTAATTATTTCAGAACAGTTGGTAAAAACAAATTTGGCTTTTTGGGTTATTTTCAAGAAACATTTGCTGAAAATTTTAGAAACATTATTGTTTATTTTCTATTTATTTGAAAGGAAGAAGAAAGAGAGAGAGAAAGAGAGATTGACATCTTTCACTCACTGATTCAGTCCCCAAAACTCGCAACAGCCAAGGCTGAACTAGGTCAAATCCAGAAGCCTGGAACTTGATCAGGGTTTCTCACGTGGGTAGAAGGGACCCTAGTACTTGAGGCCTTATCTGCTGCCTCTCCAGGTAAGCATTTGCAGGGAGCTGGATCTGATGCAATGGTGAGACTTGAACACGGGAACTCCATATGAGAGTCAGGCATCCCAAACACAGTTTAACCTGCTGTGCCACAAGGCCTGTCCCAAGGAAGACTTTGTAAGAGGATCTTTTCCATTTCTGCTGCTATTTTGTAATGAAGTGTCACTATAAAAACTCATTGTTTGGTAATTAAATTGTGAGGTGCAACTCATTCATATTTGAACCACAATGTACATATTTCATAAAAGGCTGTTTAGAAAATTATGCTTCTAGAAAGGTTGTTAATGAAAATATGCCTCGCTTTATAATTAACCAAACCTACAACATATTAAAGTGCTGATTGTGAAGGTAAAATAACACTAATCTGTAATTATAATCAAGAATAATAGCAATTGAAAACCATAGCCAACTCAAGACAAAATTTTTATGGTATGCCAGAGCCACAAGAGATTTCCTAGTAGAATCCAAGCAGACCACACAAATATGCTACATGCTTTCAAAAATTCCAGTAGGACTTAATCATTTACTTAATAGTTTACTAGGTTGTTCTCTCTCTCTCTCTCTCTCTCTCTCTCTATATATATATATATGTGTGTGTGTGTGTGTGTGCATACATATATAAATATATAAATAGGTCATTTTCTCTGTTCATCGTTTCTTTTGAACATGAACAAATTTTTCAATGTTGAATTTTGTTAAACCCAACAGTAGATAACTTGCTATTTCATGCTAGGATTGTGTCATAGCAATCAAAGCAAAAAGGACGAGCAAACCATGTGAAAAAGCAAAACAGAAAAAGATATGCTTCACAACTCATGACATCAGTATATCCTGGCACTTTCAATTGCATTCCCATATATTGATGCTATTGATTATCTCTGTTCCTGAATAAAGAAAATAAAATTACATAGATACATAGATGAGTGTATATTTTTTAAAAAAATATTTATTTATTTATTTATTTATTTATTTATATGGAAGGCCGAGTTAGAAAAAAAGAAAGAGAGAGAGATCTTCCATCCCCTGGTTCACTCCCCAAATGGATGCAATGGCCAGAGCTGGGCTGATCCAAGGCCAGGAACCAGAATTTTCTTCCAAGTCTCCCACATAGGTGCAAGGGCCCAAGAACTTGAGCCATCCTCCACTACTTCCCCAGGCTTATTATCAGTATTTTTTAAACTGGATCAGAAGTGGAACATCCGAGACTCAAACTGGCACCCATATGGGATATTGGTGCCACAGGCTGTGGCATAACCTTTTACATTAAACATCAGTCCTGCCAGGACTAGGTGTCTATCTTTACAGGATAGCAGCAACTTGTAATTTTCATTGGCAAAGTGATAGTAGAGGATCTCAGATGATTTTTTCATGCAGATATATTCATGGAGGGAGGTCTTAGCATAATCCTCGTGTGACCCAGATTCCTTATATTCTAATGTTTTTTATTTATGATATTGACTAAACTCTTAACTAAGATTCATTGTTCTCATGTTTGGGATATCATATTGTGCCCATCCCTTAAAATTGTCATGAGGATTAACCAGGGTAACTTGTGTTTACTATTAAACATATTATATGCCATGATATATATAATGATAAACAGTGTGTACTATTTAACATGATATATAGCATATATGATATAGAAAAAGTTAAACTGATTTTCACTATTATTATTATATATGGCACTGTAATTATTATCTATCACAGCATGAAAAAAATAGGAAGGCTATCAAAAAGTTCCACATTAAAATATTGAATGCATCCTCCTGCTTGCTCTAAAGCTTCTTTGTTTAAACATCATGACATATTAGAGATTAGATATATTTTATAAATTGACTTGACTCTTTCCTTGTTTTGAATTAACATGAAAAAGATATAATAATATAATATTTTATAATGGGAAAGAGGAGCTAATCATTCTTAGAATTGTTGAAAATCCTTAAAAAATTTGAGTGGTTTTACATGAACTATGAATAAGATTTGGAGGACACATATGACAACCATGTAAGTTAACAATGTCACTTTTACTCAATCACTCACCTTCATCCATTAATGTTTTGATAAATAGCTGAATCATGCACCAGAAATAAGAGTAAAGACATCCAATCCTTTGATAATAATTTATTCTCATTTGATTGATTTCTCATAGAAATGTATCAGTGTTTACATTGCACATTAAATGCTTAGAACTTTGTACTCAGAGAAGTGCCATGTCTAGTCAATGCATTTGTTGGTACATATTTTCCTATGGATTCCTAAGTAGCAACTTTTCAAATTTATTGTTTGCATTTAGTTTGGAAAAAGTTTTGTATTCACAATGGTTCTTTTCTTAAGATGAGACCAATCACTGCTGGTAAAACCTCTCATCACAGTGCTGTGTATAAGAGAATTTCAATAAACCATGAAAGCTTGAATGAGTTAGTTGTCAGGAAGTATAGTTATGAAAAATCGTATGAAATATCCATATGAGGTGCTATGGTTTGGCTTAATGACAAATCAAAACTCTAAAACATGGCTATTGAGAGCTATTATGAATTTGATCTTGGTGAATTCTTCAATCTTTACTTGGAGAAATGTGTCCACATTTTTCCTTTAAGAAGAAAACACAATTCCCTTTACCTCCAAAACAATTTGCCTCTTCTATCTTATTTCATTTAACTTTAGCATTCAGATTGGCTGCCATACTTTCCCAGCACACTCCCCTATTCAGTGTACTGAGCATGCTGCATTTTATTAGTCAGTTTATTGGTCAGAATTCTCATCACTTTTCAAATAAGATAACTTTGATGGGACAGCCTTATGGTGAATGTAATCCATAGCCCTGTTACCAGTTCATGAATTATTACTAATTTGGTAAGAAATAAGTTAAAAAATGGGAAGTAAATGTTTAGAGACCATTTTAGCAGTTTGATAGAATAAGTTTATACTTGGAGGATTTACTAATAAGCATTTGGTTGTGTAATTCTCTTTTACTTTTTTTAGAATTCATTTTTAATGTTTTAAACAAAATATCAGTCAATAAATTTCAGAATCAGTGGCATCGAGGCAAGGACTTTGTGACCCTTGGTAGCAATACATCACCAAAACCAAATAAGAGATTTTCTCACAGTAGTTATAACATGCTTGTTGTTTTACTAAATGAATCAAATTAGTAACGAATTAATCTATATATTGCAAAAGATCACTTACATGTTATAACTATGTCTCAGGTCAAGAGGACATGTCAAATCTTGAAAAGCAAGAAAAACACCATGACACCCATGAGAAAGCCTCATCTATATTTGGCATAGTTAACAACTTTTTCAATTGCTTATGCTACTTTCACAATATTCAAATTTATCAAAATCAGACTTTAAAACATCAATTTTCCCTGAAAAGTATCATTTGCAGTATTTTTGATATGCTGGTCTTGCATCAGAAATCATTACAAACCTTAGGAACTTTTACTAACAAAAGAGAAATATTCTCAAGATGGATAAAGAAGTCGTTCCAACAAATTTTTTTTTAACACTTGTGAGACTTTCTCTTCTGAAGCCTTTTTTTTTTTTTTCTGTAAAATCTTGTTTGTCCTCTGAATTCTTCCCACCTCTCACCTTTTTTCATTTTACCCAGAATTTAAGAAGGAATTTTTTAACAACACCTTGATAAGAAAGGAGTGAGTATGTCTATGCAGTTGGTTTAAACAAATCAAGCTTTATTTTTGTCAGTATCTTCAACAGGTAATGTAGCTCTCTGTTCAGACTCATTGTTAGGCACTTGTTTTTAGCTACACCTAAGCTTTTTAGCTACTGATAGTTCACAGCTCCTCTTCTTCCTTTGATCTGCCCTTGCTGATGATGGCTGCCTCATTGAGGGGTGCACCTCCTCCCCAGAGGTTTCCCAAGTCCTAAGACTGCTAATGTGGGAGCATATGTGATCATTCCCCTTACTACAATTTGGGACAACTCTACAGGGCCCTCTGGCTCCTATGCACATCACAGGAGCTGAGGTCTTTGCTGCCACTTTATTACATTTCATTTTCTCTACACAACCCTGTCAACTCCTCCACAATCAGTATGTTTCCTGAGACTACTTCCCCAGTCGACCATACGTGCACACACATATGTATACATCGGATTATGTTTTCTGGAGGAAAACACTTGAACGATTTAATAAAATCAGCGTGCCCTCACATAGATGTGTAATTGGAAAAGAGAATAGCATTTAATGACCTTTACAGATAATCGTGGAAATTCTTCTTTGAATTTATGCCAACCTTGAACAAATAGCGGATTCTTAAAGGCTAATTACCGTATCCATGAACTTTCACACTGTGTCCCATTAAAATCCATTGGCCTATCTTACACTTTGAATGGATGTTTTATCCAAAATCACACATTTGTCCTTCAGAAAATATCGAGTTATTCAGTTATATAATTTTGTGAATATTGCTGCAGAACAGCGGCAGATAAAAATTTTCATTTGTGGGTGTTGTGCAAAATTGGTTAAGCTACCACGTGGGATGACTACCTGTGTGCTTGGGAGGTAGTGGATGATGATTCTAGTGCCTAGGCTCCCACCACTCAAGCAGAGAACTGGATAGAATTCCGAGCTCCTGGCCTACCTCTAGCTGGTGTAAGCATTTGCAGAAACAGCCAGTGGATTGAAGAACCCTGGTTATGTCTGCATCACTCTGCCTTTCAATTTAAAAAGTATTTTTTTTTTAATTTACAAAATCTAGTGATTCTTGGAGACTCAAATTGACTATACCAGCAGCAAAAATAATCTCATATTTTTCCTCATAAGCATGTCTTTGTCAATTGTTGAATCAACAACAGGAGTCACTGTGCACTTACTTCCTGTGTAGGATCTCCGTCCTTAATGTATTGTTATATGTGAATTAACGGCATAACTAGTGCTCAAACAGTACTTTATACTTTGTGTGTCTGTGTGGGTGCAAACTGTTGAAATCTTTCCTTAGTATATACTAAATTGATCTTCTGTATATAAAGATAATTGAAAATGAATCTTGATGTGAAAGGGATGGGAGAGGGAGTGAGAGATGGGATGGTTGCAGGTGAGAGGGAGGTTATGGGGGGGAATAAGCCATTATAATCCAAAAGTTGTACTTTGGAAATTTATATTTATTAAATAAAAGTTTAAAAAAATAAAAAATAAATCATTTACCAAATACTCAACAAAAATTCTAGTTTGTTCTATGTGCCACATTTCAAGTAAAAATGGTATTCCATGAGAAAAGTGATTAATTAAGACTATATCTAGGTCAGCACCATGGCTCACTAGGCTAATTTCACCTGGGGCGCCGGCACCCCGGGATCTAGTCTTGGTTGGGGCTCCGGTTCTGTCCCAGTTGCTCCTCTTCCAGTCCAGCTCTCTGCTGTGGCCCAGGAAGGGAGTGGAGGATAACCCAAGTGCTTGGGCCCTGCACCCGCCATGGGAGACCAGGAGGGGGCACCTGGCTCCTGGTTTCGGATCAGTGCAGCGCCAGCCATGGCGGCCATTTGGGGGGTGAACCAATGGAAGGAAGACCTTTCTCTCTTTCTCTCTCTCTCACTGTCTAACCCTGCCTGTCAAAAAAAAACAAAAAAAAACAAAAAAAAACAAAACAAAAAAAAAAAACTATATCTAATAGTGGCATAGTGATTATGTGACCTATAGTCACTCTATAATGTGCTACGGTACAAGTTATTCTTCCTAAGTCAATTCTATTTTCCCTTAGAAATAAAACCATATTTTCCCAATACATATATTCCATTTTGTCACATGAAATATTACAAATGTGCATGCAAGGATCAAGGTTAAATGTGCCTTACTGAAGGTATTCATTCTAAATTAAAGGGTTTGGGGATGTTTGTGTGTTTCTGCAACACTTGATGGTAATGAATGCAATGGCTACCAATACAAGTTTTTTTTGACATTACCTTAATTCATGCTGAGGCATGCAGTAGTTCTCATCACTAGTCACTTGACAACTTGACAAAACTTTCTGCAATCAGAGAAAAGAAAAGTTACACATACTTCTGGGTAGACACACAGACACACACACACACACACACACACCCTACACACTGAGTTATGAATCAATTAAAAATGAGGAAATGTCCTGATAAATGAGTCATTAAGTGATCCCATCAGTGTGTGACATCACAGCCAATACCTGCAGAAACCTAATGGCAAAGTCTACTTTAAACCTAAGTAATATTGTGTAACTATTATTCCTGGGCTACAAATTTGCATAACATATTACTGCACTGAACACTAGAGGCAAATGTAGCACAATGGTAGAAGTATTTATGTATGTAAACATATCTAAATGTACAAAATGCATAGTTAAATTTAAAAATGAAAAGAATTCTTCAGTTTCATTATAATCTTATGCTTCGTAAATGAAGTCCAGCATTGAGCAAAGGATGGCTAAATGGTTCATGACATATGTAAAAAAGTATATAGTTTGTGTATGCTTTAATGGTTAAAGGGTTTTTTTTTTCTTTTTTTCCTCAGAACGCTACTGTAATTTAACAACCTTGAAACTTGAAACTTTGCAACTTTTTTTCCCTCAGGTCCCCATGTGGATCAACATGGCATTGGTCTTTATTTAAAATTTATTGTTTCACTCATTGTGGCTTTTTATAGTTAATTTTGATTACTAAAACTTTTTTGTCAACAGATTTTTTATGAAATATAATAATTATATTTATTCATGGTGTGATAATTTAATACATGTGTACACTGTGTGATGACCACATCTCAGTAATTAGCATTTCCATCTCCTTAAATATTTATCATTTCTTTGGGTTGGGAACCGTTGACCTCCTCCCTTGTAGTTCTTTATGGCATAGTGATTATGTGACCTATAGTCACTCTATAATGTGCTACGGTACAAGTTATTCTTCCTAAGTCACTGTATTTGATGCCCATTATCATTACAATTGCTTATGAAATTAACATTTTAGTTCCCATGTATGATCAACAATATGCAATATTTCTCTTGCCGTGCCTGGTTTATTTCACTTAACATAATTGTTCTTCAGTTCCATCTATGCTTCTGCAAATGACAGGATTTCATTCTTCTTATGGCTAAGTATTAGTCCATTTTATTTTATCTATTCATTTCTAAAATATTACTGGTCTTGCTTAGCAATCTTCTGTGCCCACTAATTTTGCTTTTTTCTATTTTAATTTGAAAGTCAGAATCACAGAGAGAGACAGAGAAACACAGAAATAAACATCTTTCATCTGCTGGTTCACCCCTCAAATGGCCTTAATGGCCTGGGCTGGGCCATGCCAAAGCCAGGAGCCAGGACCCTCCTCTGCTGCTTTCACAGGCACACCAGCAGGGAGCTGGATAGGAAACAGAGCACCTGGGACTTGAATCTGAGCCCATATGGAATCTCAGTTCTGCGTATGTCCACTGAACCTGCTGTGCATTTTGCTTCTAAGTGCCTCACTTGAATCATTCTAATCCCTACCCTGTTAAGCTGACTTTCATTTTGTAAAATCAATGTAACTGTCAGCACAGTGAAAAAGCAAATGTCATTTTAGTAATAGCAAGGACATATTTTTGAACTCCTGAAAGGGTGTCAGGGACCGGACAGTATATGGGTCACATCTTGAAACCTCCGCTTCTGGCTAAAATAATCTAGAAGTTATTTTTAGAAAGTGCTTTACTTCAATTTTTAGAAAGTGCTTTTAATTCAATCCCTCTCCAATCCACCACACATCAGTGAAAGAAAGCAAAGCATTTTGATTTTCGAAATGATCATTTCTTATAAAAGGAAATATATCAGTTCTTCAAAAGATGTGCATGTCTAAAAAGAATTGTTTCAAGGAATGCTAAATGGGAATATAAGACTAGAGAGGTAGACACACATTTTTAACATACGGAGGGGGTAATCTTCTTTTGTCCATATGAGATATAAGGCAAATAAAATTGATCAGCCTTCACTATTCACATGCAATTAAATAAAGGCCTTTTTCATAATTCTTTTCTGAATATTGGCCATGACATAGACAATTATGAATCAGGTGATTGTGAAGCTGTTCAGACTAACAACCTCTAACTGTTGCTCATTATCACTGTCATTAGAGTGAGGCACTGCTAATTATTTTCATGATTATAGACTTCTTGAAACAGGGATTCCACTTTTTCCACCTTGAGATTCCCTACATCATTAAGTATCATGATCTAAACATGAATGTTTAGCACATTAAATTGGCTGCATAAGTTGAAGCCTATTGGCAGGAATAATATGAATATATTTTTTTTTTCTTGATTAGAAATTTTTTTTTAAACTTTTATTTAATGCATATAATTTTCCAAAGTACGACTTATGGATTACAATGGCTTCCCCCCCATACCGTCCCTCCCACCCACAACCCTCCCCTTTCCCACTCCCTCTCCCCTTCCATTCACATCATGATTCATTTTCGATTATCTTAATATACAGAAGATCAGCTTAGTATACATTAAGTAAGGATTTCAACAGTTTGCTCCCACACAGAAACATAAAGTGAAAAATAATAGATGATTTTTTTTTAAATGATGATGAAATCAGATCAGACCTATTGTCATGTTTAATCCCAGTGAGAGTCAAGTTGGGAATTGATAATTTCTTTCTTTTTTTTTTTTTTTTTTTACAGAAGATCAGTTTAGTGTACATTAAGTAAAGATTTCAATCGTTTGCACCCCCATAGAAACACAAAGTGAAATATACTGTTTGAGTACTCGTTATAGCATTAAGCCTCAGTGTACAGCACATTAAGGACAGAGATCCTACATGAGGAGTAAGTGCACAGTGACTCCTGTTGTTGACTTTACAAATTGACACTCCTGTTTATGGCATCAGTAATCTCCCTATGCACCAGTCATGAGTTTCCAAGGCTATGGAAGCCCCTTGAGTTCTCCGACTCTTATCTTGTTTAGACACGGTCATAGTCAAAGTGGAGGTTCTCTCCTCCCTTCAGAGAAAGGCACCTCCCTCTTTGAAGACCTGTTCTTTCCACTGGGATCTCACTCACAGAGATCTTTTTGCCAGAGTGTCTTGGCTTTCCATGCCTGAAATACTCTCATGGGCTTTTCAGCCAGATCCGAGTGCCTTTAGGGCTGATTCTGAGGCCAGAGTGCTATTTAGGACATCCGCCATTCTATGAGTCTGCTGAGTATCTCACTTCCCATGTTGGATCACTCTCCCCTTTATTTATTCTATCGGTTAGTGTTAGCAGATACTAGACTTGTTTATGTGCTCCCTTTGACTCTTAGTCCTTTCATTATGATCAATTGTGAACTGAAATTGATCACTTGGAATAGTGAGATGGCATTGGCACATGCCACCTTGATGGGATTGAATTGGAATCCCCTGGTATGTTTCCAACTCTACCAATTGGGGCAAGTCAGCCTGAGCATGCCCCAAATTATACATCCCTTCCCTCTCTTATTCCCACTCTTATGTTTAACAGGGATCACATTTCAGTTAATTTTCAACACTTAAGAATAACTGTGTGATAATTACAGAATTAAACCAGTCATATTAAGTAGAACAGACAAAAAAAAATACTATGAGGGATAATGTATTAAGTTGTCCATTAGCAGTCAGGGCTATGCTGATCAAGTCACCATTTCTCATAGTGTCCATTTCACTTCAGGAGGTTTCCTTTTTGGTGTTCAGTCAGTTGTCACCGATCAGGGAGAACATATGGTATTTGTCCCTTTGGGACTGGCTTACTTCACTCAGCATGATGTGTTCCAGATTCCTCCATTTTGTTGCAAATGACTGGATTTCGTTGTTTCTTACTGCGGTATAGTATTCTAAAGAATACATATCCCATAATTTCTTTATCCAGTCTACCATTGATGGGCATTTAGGTTGGTTCCAGGTCTTGGCTATTGTGAATTGTGCTGCAATAAACATTAGGGTGCAGACCGCTTTTTTGTTTATCAATTTAAACTCCTTTGGGTAAATTCCAAGGAGTGGGATGGCTGGGTCGAACGGTAGGGTTATATTCAGGTTTCTGAGGAATCTCCAGACTGATTTCCATAGTGGCTTGACCAGTTTGCATTCCCACCAACAGTGGGTTAGTGTCCCTTTTTCCCCACATCCTCGCCAGCATCTGTTGTTGGTAGATTTCTGTATGTGAGCCATTCTAACCGGGGTGAGGTGAAACCTCATTGTGCTTTTGATTTGCATTTCCCTGATTGCTAGTGACCTTGAACATTTTTTCATGTGCCTGTTGGCCATTTGGATTTCCTCTTTTGAAAAATGTCTATTGAAGTCCTTGGCCCATCTCTTAAGTGGGTTGTTGGTTTTGTTTTTGTGGAGTTTCTTGATCTCTTTGTAGATTCTGGTTATTAACCCTTTATCTGTTGCATAGTTTGCAAATATTTTTTCCCATTCTGTCGGTTGTCTCTTCACTCTCCTGACTGTTTCTTTTGCAGTACAGAAACTTCTCAATTTGATGCAATCCCAATAGTTGATTTTGGCTTTGACTGTCTGTGCCTCCCGGGTCTTTTCCAGAAATTCTTTGCCTGTGCCAATATCTTGAAGGGTTTCTCCAATGTTCTCTAATAACTTAATGGTGTCAGGACGTAGATTTAGGTCTTTAATCCACGTTGAGTGGATTTTTGTGTAAGGTGTAAGGTAGGGGTCTTGCTTCATGCTTCTGCACGTGGAAATCCAGTTTTCCCAGCACCATTTATTGAATAGACTGTCCTTGCTCCAGGAATTAGTTTTAGATCCTTGATCAAATATAAGTTGGCTGTAGATGTTTGGGTTGATTTCTGGTGTTTCAATTCTGTTCCATTGGTCTATCCATCTGTTTCTGTACCAGTACCATGCTGTTTTGATTACAACTGCCCTGTAGTATGTCCTGAAATCTGGTATTGTGATGCCTCCGGCTTTGTTTTTGTTGTACAAGATTGCTTTAGCTATTCGAGGTCTCTTGTGCCTCCATACAAATTTCAGGACCATTTTTTCCAGATCTGAGAAGAAGGTCTTCGGTATCTTGATTGGTATTGCATTGAATCTGTAAATTGCTTTTGGGAGAATGGACATTTTGATGATATTGATTCTTCCAATCCATGAGCATGGAAGATTTTTCCATTTCTTGGTATCCTCTTCTATTTCTTTCTTTAAGGTTTTGTAATTTTCATCGTAGAGATCTTTAACGTCTTTGGTTAAGTTTATTCCAAGGTATTTGATTGTTTTTGTAGCTATTGTGAATGGGATTGATCTTAGAAGTTCTTCCTCAGCCATGGCATTGTCTGTGTATACAAAGGCTGTTGATTTTTGTGCATTGATTTTATACCCTGCTACTTTGCCAAACTCTTCTATGAGTTCCAAAAGTCTCTTAGTAGAGTTCTTTGGGTCCCCTAAATACAGAATCATGTCATCTGCAAAGAGGGATAGTTTGAGTTCTTCCTTCCCAATTTGTATCCCTTTAATTACTTTTTCTTGCCTAATAGCTCTGGCTAGAACTTCCAGAACTATATTGAATAGCAGTGGTGAGAGTGGGCATCCCTGTCTGGTTCCAGATTTCAGTGGAAATGCTTCCAACTTTTCCCCATTCAATAGGATGTTGGCTGTGGGTTTTTCATAGATTGCTTTGATTGTATTGAGGAATGTTCCTTCCAAACCCAGTTTGCTTAGAGTTTTCATCATGAACGGGTGTTGTATTTTATCAAATGCTTTCTCGGCATCTATTGAGATAATCATATGGTTTTTCTTCTGCAGTCTGTTAATGTGGTGTATCACATTGATTGTCTTGCGCACATTAAACCATCCCTGCATACCAGGGATAAATCCCACTTGGTCTGGGTGGATGATCTTTCTGATGTGTTGTTGCATTCTATTGGCGAGAATTTTATTGAGGATTTTTGCATCTATGTTCATCAGGGATATTGGTCTGTAATTCTCTTTCAGTGCTGCATCTTTCTCTGGCTTAGGAATTAAGGTGATGCTGGCTTCATAGAAAGAATTTGGGAGGACTCCCTCTTCTTCGATTGTTCTGAATAGTTTGAGAAGAATTGGAGTTAGTTCTTCTTTAAACGTCTGGTAGAATTCAGCAGTGAATCCATCTGGTCCTGGGCTTTTCTTTGTTGGGAGGGCCTTTATTACTGTTTCAATTTCTGTCTCAGTTATGGGTCTGTTTAGGTTTTCGATGTCTTCCTGGTTCAATTTAGGCAGGTTGCATGTGTCCAGGAATCTATCCATTTCTGCTAGGTTTCCCTGTTTGCTGGCATACAAGTCCTTGTAGTAATTTCTGATGATTCTTTTTATTTCTGTGGTGTCTGTTGTTACATTTCCTTTTTCATCTCTGATTTTATTGATTTGGGTCTTTTCTCTTCTTTTTTTAGTTAGTTGGGCCAATGGGGTGTCAATTTTGTTTATTTTTTCAAAAAACCAGCTCTTCGTTTGGCTGATTTTTTGTAATGTTTTTCTTGATTCAATCCTGTTGATTTCTTCTCTGATTTTAATGATTTCTCTTCTCCTACTAGATTTGGGTCTGATTTGCTGTAGGTTTTCTAGATCTTTGAGGTGAATTGAAAGCTCATCTATTTGGTGTCTTTCCAATTTCTTGATGTAGGCACCTATTGATATAAACTTTCCTCTTAACACTGCTTTTGCTGTGTCCCATAAGTTTTGGTATGTTGTGCTGTTCTCCTCATTTACTTCCAGAAAGTTTTTGATTTCTCTTTTGATTTCTTCTATGACCCATTGTTCATTCAGGAGCATGTTGTTCAATCTCCATGTGTTTGCGTATGCTCTAGGGATTCCTGAGTTACTAATTTCCAACTTCATTCCTTTATGGTCGGAGAAGCTGCATGGTATGATTCTAATTCTTTTGAATTTGCTCAGACTTGCTTTATGGCCTAGTATGTGGTCAATCCTAGAGAAGCTTCCATGTACTGCTGAGAAGAATGTAAAATCTTTAGCTGTAGGATTGAAAGTTCTGTATATATCTGTTAGATCCATTTGGGCTATGGTGTCGTTTAAATCTACTGTATCCTTGTTGATCTTCTGACTGGATGATCTGTCTATTTCTGAGAGTGGAGTATTGAAGTCCCCCAGTACTACTGTATTGGGGTCTAAGTCTCCCTTTAAGTCCGTTAATAAATCTTTTAGATAAACTGGTGCCCTGTAGTTAGGTGCATATACATTGATAATTGTTATATCTTCCTGTTGAATTGATCCCTTAATCATGATATAGTGTCCCTCTTTGTCTCTCTTAACAGTTTTTGTGGTAAAGTTTATGTTGTCCGATATTAAGATGGCTACGCCCGCTCTTTTTTCATTTCTGTTGGCATGGTATATCTTTTTCCAGCCTTTCACTTTCAGTCTGTATGGATCTTTGTTGGAAAGATGTGTTTCTTGTAAGCAGCATATAGATGGGTTTTGTTCCTTAACCCAATCAGCCAATTGGTGTCTTTTAACTGGACAGTTCAGGCCATTCACGTTCAAAGTGACTAATGATAAGTGGTAACTTTGCCCTGCCATTTGCCAAAGATAAGTTCTAATATATGCTTTGAATTCCCAGTGATCTTTTGCTGTGAGGTTTCCTTCCTTGGTTTCCTTCCTTTACCTTCTTTCATATTGATGACCGTGTTTCTGTGTTTCTGTGTGTAACACATCTTTAAGCATCTTTTGCAGGGCTGGACGAGTGGCAACAAATTCTTTCAATTTCTGTTTGCAATGAAAAGTCTTTATTTCACCTTCATTCACAAATGATAGCTTTGCAGGATATAATATTCTGGGCTGGCAGTTGTTCTCTCTTAGTACCTGGGCTATATCTCGCCATTCCCTCCTAGCTTTTAGAGTTTCTGATGAGAAGTCAGCTGTGAGTCTGATTGGAGATCCTCTGAGAGTAATCTGACGTTTCTCTCTTGCACATTTTAGGACCTTTTCTTTATGTTTCACTGTGGAGAGTTTAATTACAACGTGTCGTGGTGAGGATCTCTTTTGGTCGTGTTTATTAGGGGTTCTGTGGGCTTCCTGTACTAGGATTTCTCTGTCCTTCTCCAAACCTGGGAAATTTTCTGCTAATATCTCACTAAAAAGGCCTTCTAATCCTTTCTCCCTCTCCATGCCTTCAGGAACTCCTAGAACCCGAATGTTGGGTTTTTTAATAGTATCCTGAAGATTCCCGACAATATGTTTCAGATTTCTAATTTCCTCTTCTTTTCTTTGGTCTGACTGTATCCTTTCCTGTTCTCTGTCTTCTAAGTCCGATATTCTCTCTTCTGCTTCACCCATTCTGTTTGTAAGGCTCTCTATTGTGTTTTTCATTTGATCTATTGAATTCTTCACTTCAGTCACTATCACAGTTTCCTGTTGTACTAGTTGTTTCGTTTCATTTTGATTCCTCCTTAATATTTCATTTTCACGAGAGAGATTTTCTATCTTGTCCATTAAGGATTTGTGTAGTTCCAGAATTTGTTTTTGAGAACTTCTTAATGTTCTTATCAATTTTTTGAGATCTGCTTCTTGCATTTCTTCTATGTCATCATCTTCATAATCTTGAATTGGGGTGTCTTTTTCATTTGAGGGCGTCATGGTGACTTCCTTGTTTTTATTACCTCGGTTTTTGCGTTTGTTATTTGGCATATTGGAGATATTTGGTTTCTTCACTGTGGTGCTTTTTCTTGTTATACTATGACTCTAGATTAAGTGGACTATCTGTTTTTGATGGAGCCTTAGGGCTTGAGATGGGTGTGGCCTGAGAGCTCCGTTTGGTGTGCCAAAGGTGACACTCCCAGGTTAGGCGTGGTAAATCTCTCTCTCTCTCTTTTTTTTTTTTCTGAGCTTCCGGCAAGATGGCGGAATAGGAAGGGAGCACACTGATAGTCTGGGGAGAGATAGTTTAATAAAAGTGGAGATACTGCAGGTTCAAGGAAGAGTAGGGGAGGAAACGGCAGAAGAAACTCTTCCGGAACGCGTGACTCACAGCGGACCTGCGTGGACAGCGTGGGAGCCCACAGTTTGGGACATCAGCGGCAGACTCAACACACCAGCGCTGGAACGCGAGGTGAGCCGAACCTCAATAGCCCGAGACACCGGCAGGCAAGCGGAGAGAGGAGACTAGAGGGAACGACCCCCCGGGGGGGGGGGAAGTTCACAAGGCTAACTGGAAGAGAGAGAGAGAGAGAGAAAAAAAAAAGGGTGACTAGTACGGACACGGGTTTCTCTCTCTCCGCTCACCTCTCAAGGGCGAGCAAGACAAAGAGCAGGCGCCATCTTGGACATACGTCATAAGCAGAGCGACCTCAGGTCTGCACCAGCCCTGAGCCTAGCAGAAAAACCTGACTCTGGGCGGGGCGAATTAACAGGAGATTAGGAGCTAGTAAATTTGTGGTGCTACTGAACTGAGACTGTGAAAAAAGAGACGGTGGGGGAGAGAACTCACGGAATTCACGTGAGCACTCTCCAGAGACGCTACAATTCCGTAACTTTGGCAACCCAGTGGGAGGCTGAAGGAGAATTTGAGCCCACTCTGAGGGCCGAACAGATTCCCTGTGGGGATCTTGGGAGAGAGCTTCCGATCTCTGGCTCCTGTGGGTATATCATTTGCCTGCTAACTACCTCCAACTTCATTCAGCTGTGCGGAATTACTTCCCTTTTGAATGAATATATTTTTTTAAAAATTTAAAGAAAATAATATTTCTAAGACAAGCCATTTCTCTTGTTATGTAATCAAGGCTCTTAGTGCTTGCAAACTTACTTTCAAAAGCATTGTGGCTTAACAATTTGATTTCTCATAACTAAAAAGCTTTGATGTGGATAAAAATTGTCACATTTAAAAAAATTTTGAATTGAATTTTATAATAGGATAATTAAAAATAGTCCTTAAAATTTTGAGTTTCCTCATTACAGTTATTGGATTAATTATTACTCGTTTATTCCTACCAGTGGAAAAAAGAGAAAAGGCAATATATTGCGATAATTATTTGTTACTTACAAAATCTTTGTATAATATATCCAATTAAGGAGTTAAATTAGGTCACACTGGCAGACTACCTAGAAAGTTTTGCCTAATCAACGTTAAAATACAAGTTACTTAAGAGTGATTTGGGGGTTGTTTGTTTAGTAAAATATGTCAATGAGCAGTAGGGACAGTGCCAGGATCTGAGAATCAAATGATCCCAGCAAATAATGTAAACAAGGATGTGCATCCATTAGGTTTCCTAAGTGTTCAACGTTGAGATTCAAAGAAAGTGCGTATTTCAAGTAACACTAATAAAGCGTAGAGATAAACAGCTTCAATCATCCTGTGACTATCAATAATGATACCAACTAAATCACGGCTTTATTCTGGGCAATGTTTTCTGGTAATTTATTCCATTCAAGCTACCTTAAGAGGTAACCATCTCATCACTCGATAGAAACAGAAACACTAAGAATTCACATGAACTAGAAAGCCAGAGGATTTATACACTGACATTTTATTCCATAGAGGTCTTTATAAAAACTCCCTGCATTGCTTGTTAAATAAATTTGTTTAGCTGACAAAAGGATTCAAGCTGAAAAGTTAAAAAATTGGACATTTTAAAAGTGTTTCTACCACTGCAAGTGCTAAACTGTATGAAACTAAATCAGGCTTAGGGTGGAATGAAAGTTCCTCTTTAACAAGATAAATGCAATCAGTTTAATGAACTCTTCTAGGAGACAAGGAAGAGATGGAAGAAATTATTTGTTCATTATGCTAATTAAAAAAGGGGATTTAAAGCCTATGAAAACAAAACTGATTAAAGCATATCATTTGTCTCCTTGGAGTTGTGAAGCACAAAATCCTCACATAGTGCACAAGCCACGCATATTCACTGGAGACTGCACACAATTATTTTTTTTCATGTGGTAAGTTTGGCTTTTGGTTTTTTACCTATGACTCTTGAACATATTAAATGCATATGGGAAATGGAAATCCAAGAAGATGGAGCTCATTGATCAAGCCAGAAGGAAACTCTTAATTTTCCAATGCAATTAAGCAGCATATAAACTAAGGCATATAGAACAATTCCTAATGGCCTTCTTTTATGAAACTGCTACGAAGTCCAGTTGAAACAGTGTTCACAATATATAATGTTGGCTTGACAACAGAGAAAAATATGTTTTCACCAGCCTTTTTTCATTAGCCATCAGAGGGAGCTCACAGGGATATGAGAGTCTAATCATCATTTAACAGCTCTTTTTGATCCACTCCGTATCTTGAGTAAGGACTGGAATGTGTTCCTCTGGACTCACAGTTTCAGTTGTTAGCAAAAGTCTCTATGTATCAGCGAATATGCATGAAATTGAACCCTGAGCTGCTGAAAGGGAAATAGAAAGTTTATATCTGGGTGAGGTTACATGTGGATCAATTTCTTTCCTCGGAGTTAAGAGATCAAGTGGACTAAAATTTGAAATAAGTGCCAACTGAAACTTAATATGCCATATTAGAATAGAGAATTTATATTTTGCAAAAAAATTTTATAGGATGAAGTATATTTTGAATTATAAATACAGAGCTGATGAAAACGCTGGAAATTTTACTAGGTTTAAAAAAAACTAAGAAAAAAAACAGTCTAAGCAGAACAGATAGAAAACAGTTTGCATTTCATTCCCTTTCATTAGGATGTTTCTTTACTTTTAAGAGTGTTTAGCCATGTGTTTCCCTGGAAGGAATGCCTGTGAGATATTCAGCATGTGGAAGCAAAATCAGTTATCTTCCAAATGAACCTAAAATTCTCTCCTTTGATTATAAACTCTTTGGGAAGATCAAGGATGTGTCTGATTTCAAACTAGGCAATTGTATTGATGAAAGTCTAACAAATAATTACTGTTGTAGCGCTATTGGTTGGGTTAATTTGTATTTTTGAATACTATGAATGTTTCTTTCACTTGCACCTTTAAGATATGATTTGTGAATTGGAAGCCCAGAACTCATACGCCTTCAGTTTGAGTTCTTATTTTTTCCATTAGTAAAAGGGAAAAATAACCCGTTTCTAATTTACCTTATTGTTTGTGGACAGTGTGTTCCAGAATACAGTCTGCTGGCTCCTTACCCAGGAATTTCTTGATTGCATATTAAACAGATAAATTCTGTGGCTCAGAAGTGCCCCATAAAATTAACATCTAGGTGTGTACACCAAGAACCTGATTTCTGACAATTATGCCAGGTGAAACTTGAATCGTGATTTGCAATATAATTTCTAAGGAATAACACACTAAGCAAGTTCATTGTTCTGTGCACTCTATCTTTTACTAGTAAAGGCCTATGCTTTTAGTGTCCTTATTTTCCTCAAAATAACTATACCTACTGAAATAATAGGGAAGCTGCACCCTTCTTTCAAAACAACATTCTTTCCTGTATTAAAACTAGCTGATCTCCAGTGGAAAAGGGAAATATTTCTTATTTCGCATAGCTTCACACATTAAATTTTTCTATTTAGGATAATTGTGGTAAAAAAACAAGTGTAGCTCACATTGTCTCTAATTATCAGGCCACTCCACTCTTCAAAGGCAACCTCAACTGTCCTCTTTTTCTCATATTTGGGAATAGGCCCCAAGACCCCTCTTGATATCCTTTAAAGACACATTTTTCTGGCAACAGATATCTAGTTCTTTTTCATCAAAATCTTGGTTCTTTTAGTAACAGACTTGATATTTTCTCGATATCTGGTTGTACTGAGGAATTATCTATAGTTTGACTTCTACCAGAAACAGAGACAAGTGAACTGAAGCTTATTTTCTGCTGGGGGCCCATAGGAGAATGAAGGGTTATGCTAATGGCACACTAAGAATTGTCCCTCCCTGCTTGACATCTGCTTCTAAAATACATAAAATAAAATCTCGTGAGCACTTATTTTGCAGCTTCTTGTCTTCATGCTTTGGAAGAGGTAATATAGGAGAAAGTAATTTTCTCCCATTTATTTTCTTTTACCAAGTTAGTGGAGGAAAAACATCTAAGCTATTATGAAAATTTGTAGTAGAAATCATTGTTATATTTTTAAATAAGTATGCAAATTCTAGGCATGTGTTTCCCAAAGTGTGGTACCTTTTAACAAAGGTTTTGTTGAGTACACACAGAAGACAGCTCAGCTGAAATACACAAGTCAGGGACTACCATTTTATAATCCTTCATCTGCTCCTTTTCCTTTTTCACTTTATATATCTATGTTCTGAATTCTCCTGTCTTGACTGGACCACTGCTGCAAAGGACCTGGCTATCCTTCCTATCAACATTGCCCATGTAGGCTGGAATTCTGAGACCCCTGCCCCAGAATCGCTAACAACTGTGGAGTCTCCAAGCAGGTGCTTTACATTAGAGAATCAAGATCCATAAAAAACAGGATCGCGTTCTCAGAAATAGGACTCCATATCCCAGGGCAGCCCCAGCACGCCTGGGAAGTAGGATAAGGAAGACACAAGGAATGAAGGAGATGTAAATTTTGGAGCTGAGGTAAGAATGAAAATCAAAAAACTTGATCTTCAGCAAACATAAGAGAAAAGAAATGCCCCAAGAGTTGCAGAGGACACACGCAGGGAAAGAGAATCCTGATAAACTTTAGTCCTGGTTCTAATTATTCCTGATGATAGGCTTTAGTCTTTTGATAGGCTCTGATAAGGAACACTTAAATGACTTCTTTTCAATAAGTTACCCAATGTGATGCTACTGCTTGCATCACAAATCCATGAATAAATATCATATTATCTTCTAATGTCTTATCGCAATTGGACAGTTAAATTTACTTTTATGAATGAGGGTTAAAAACCTAATCTACATATCCCATACTTCTGCAGTCACCTGTGTTCTGAATTCAAAATATTCATTTAATTAATATTAAAATAAAAGCTACAATTTTGCTTTTAAAGGATAATATATATGTTCTTTATTGATATTTCAAATATTTTCTGCTCATAAATCTTTTTACTGCTACTTAGAATAATACTCCTTTAGGACTTACTTAGTTTGAAAGACTAATCCTGGTTTTAGGTATTTCCTACAGATTATAATCAGTAAATATACAGGAGATGCATGATGCACTATTCCGCTCTGTACACACTAGATGCTTCCATCTATTTTCATCACAGTAAGATTCAATCCATTTGTGCATTGTTAACTGGAATCACCATATCTTAGTATGCTTCTAGATGTTCAAATTCTTCTAAGAAAATCTTCAAATTCAGAAAGTGAAAAGGACACATTTCACTTTAATATAACTGGATGTCTCATAAACTTAACATTGAAAATTAACAATGTTAACTAATGAGAAGCAGGCAAAGAGACAGACTTTTATTAGTTTTTTATTAGTACTACTAAGTGCTTAGAACAAGCTGTTTATGAAGGAGGGGAGTTTATTTTTATAATCCAGCGTTGAACAGGTTCCATTGGTTTGGCTGTTTGATGAGGCCAAGAGAATGGCAATGACAGAGGGTGTGCGGAGGAAGTATCCCATGCAGAGTCAGGAAGCAAAGAGAGCAAAGGGGCACCACTGGGCCTTGATGACTAGCCCTCTCTTGAGAACCACCTTCCAAAGGCATGCATTCAATGACCTAAGGACATCCTACTATTCCCATCTGCTAGACACAATAATTGGATGATGCCCCCACCCTATGAGTTCCATTGATCTTTGACTTTGCGGTTTAATTGTCTGCCTGAGTTCATCAGCATATTCTATTAAAATCACAGGAAAATTTTACTGTGATTTCTAAAGTAAAATAAATTTTTTTGAACCCTATGTAGTTGTAGATATTCAGGAAGTATGTCAAGGAAATCCACATACTAATTTTTAAAATAGTCATGGATCTTAAGTTAAATATGTGAATATAAAAACAAAACAAAAACAATTAAAAATCTGCAAGTTTTGTTAAATTCTCCCTCCAAAACTCTTTCATTCTTTCACACTGACATTCTGAAAAAGAACTTTTCTTTTGTTATTATTCCTCAAAATATCTCACATGATTTTCTAAATTAGGCATGCAAATAATGATATTTACCCTCATCTCATTTCCCTAATTCTTCTTCATCAAAATTATTCCTAGTTTTCTCATCTTTCATTGAGTTTCAAGACATGGTATTGTTTTAGATGGTTGTCTTAAAATGTTCCCTTAGTCAAGGAGAGGGACTGATATTCATTAATTGCTTACAGAGTTCTAGTCAACTTGTTTGGATTATTCAATTATGCCACCCACACAACATACGTACTTGTACTCTCTCATTTACATTTTGAGATTGAGATTTTCCCCTACGTAACTGAGGTTCAGAGCAATTAAAAACTTGCTGAAAATCTCAGAGCTTTGAGAGTTGAAGGTAGACTTTCAATCATGAGGTTTGTGCTCTTTCTAATACATCTGTTACCTGTTTCAAGTAAGCACTAATGTGCTGAAAACCTGGAACTGAATTTCACATCACTGAATGAATGGTTTGATGCAAACATTTGCTTGATAGTATAGGAATGATGTTTGTCGTCTAAAACCCTTATACTTCAACCAAGTCATAGTCTGCATTTGCTGAAGTCAAATAGAGACATATGAAGAAAGACATGACTCTGCCTCATTCATTTTATGAAAACAAGTTGTAGAACTTTTGATTCCATGGCAAATTGTTTTGTAGATTTTATTAGATATTTAAAGATACACATTTACTTTTATCACACAAAGCTGAAGCATAAAGTATAAAATGAACATCTTAACAAATTACTTTTGACTTTCAGCAGACATTATAAGCTCCGATGTGAGAATTAAAGTGTGCCATAAATGTAATCTTCAGTTAGAAATGATAGACCTCAATTTTAATATGTAGTGCACATTTCAATTTGAATTGTTATTTGAGACAACATACAACCAGAAAGATTACAAGATGAACACTAAAATTTGTTACATATGCATTTATAAGATGTGAAATACACAAGTGTATTATACATTAACAACAAAAAAGTAATGAATTCTGCATACTCTCTTGAACTAATGCACTTTTCCAGAAACAATGCAACCACAATAACCAGAGTGTAATGACATATAGTTTCCAAACTAATTCACAACTATAAACATATACCAAAGAAGCTAGTTGAGAATTTTTTAGAAGAAAGTTCTCTTCAGAGACCATATTCGATTACTGCCAGAAGATCTGTTTGCTCTCGCGTGTGTGTGTGTGTGTGAGTGTGTGTCTGTTGGGTGCTTGCCAGATGTATGTGCAGTTCCTTCCTGTATGCTGAATTATTGTAAGGGCAGGGATCCAGGAACTCATCATGCACAGAAACTGCTGTAGTCCACTGAAGATTGAAGGTCAATTAAAGATAATAAATCTTGGCAAATATTTTGGAAGAATTTTCTCTTCGCTCTCTTTCTCCCTCTCCCTCTCAACCTTTATGATCTAAACAACATTTAGGGGAACCAAGATACATGATATGGATGAAAGTGGTTCCTCCCAGTTCAATAAATTGCAAATAGGCCATCTTATCCATGTTCAGAAAGAGAGCAGCAGAGACAGAGAGACACATAGAGACAAACAGAGACAGGAGGGAAAGAATGCAAGGAATGTAAAAGAGAGAGATGGAAAACAATTACTACACGGATCATTTATTCTACCCAAAATAATTAGAAAATATTGTGCCTTGACATATATTGTTAACTTTGGTTTCTAGAAGAGGTTCAACAAATCTTTTTGTACTTTATCTAATAAAGTTCACCTTTTCTGATACTTTTGGTGCCTGCTCTCTTTCATTCTCAGCCACGCTGAAGTCTTCTTGTAGGCACATAGGATTCTGACTAAACTTTGTGCTAGATTATTGTTTCTGAATTGACAGCGATGAGAATCTTGCCAACTAAAAATGTGAAAGAACTAAAGAAGCAACATGTATTCTCTATGTGGTGCTCAGCAGTGGGATCCACATATTCACAATTTCGGATAAATCACCTACCTATGTATCACTGAGGTTTACACGCTGTAGACTACACATCACATGACATTGTGTGCAAGGCAATTCATATACAATTTCCACTTGTAGTATCTAAATATGTAGTATAGTTATCTCATGTATTCTTATAAAGCACCCCTTAGTATTTTCATACAAATGAGTGACACTTTTATGTATCTATGTAGAAAAGAAATTATTATCATTGACGAGTTGTTTGTGTTATTGTAAGGGTTAAAGCAATTTTACTCAATATAAGTTGTGTGCCTTTCTTTCTCCACTACTGAGACAGAAATTTTTTCCCCTACTTGGCTACCTTTTAATGATATTTCATATCTATATGTAGCAGAAGGCTTTTTAGAAATGTATTTTCAGCCTGCGCCATGGCTCACTAGGCTAATCCTCTGCCTGCGGCACCGGCGCCCCAGGTCCTAGTCCCGGTTGGGGCACCGGATTCTATCCTGGTTGCTCCTCTTCCAGTCCAGCTCTCTGCTGTAGCCCAGGAGTGCAGTGGAGGATGGCCCAAGTCCTTGGGCCCTGCACACATGGGAGAGCAGGAGAAGCACCTGGCTCTTGGCTTTGGGTCAGCACGGTGCACTGGCCATAGCGGCCATTGGGGGGTGAACCAATGGAAAAGGAAGATCTTTCTTTTTGTCTCTCCCTCTCACTGTCCACTCTGCCTGTCAAAAAATAATGTATTTTCTCTAATTGCTTCTATCAAATGCAACACAAGCCTGTTTCTTACTCATCCCTTTTCTCTTCGAAAGGATATATAGTAAAGAATGGATACAATTTCTTTTTGCTTTAAGATCATCATTTGATACTGGCAAAAGCCAAGACCCCAAATGAATTTGTTTAAACATAAGTTCATCATTGAAATGCCCTTGTGAAACAACTAATTTCTACGTAGTCATCAGCAGCTGTTTTAGCAACAGTCAAATCCTATCTCAGGAAGGAGCCATTTGACCTGGAGAGACAGCAAAATCTATAAATGGCGGTGTTAACATTGAAACCAAATCTGAGTCCAAAGGGTACTCTCAACAATTACACTCTGCTTCCTCATAGTCCCTCTCATAGTACTATCCAGAGTGGTAGGGGCCACCTGTGTAACATAGTTTTGACACAAATAGTCTTCTTTGTGAATTGTTACTCAAGAAGAGATGTGTCATTTATTTGAGGAAGAGAAGTTAATTTTGTAGAATTTATTGCCATAATAGTGCTGCAAAACAAAGCCACTCCACAACTCAATAGCTTAAACAATAATCACTGAAGATACTTAAAAACTTACAGACTGATAGAGTACCAAAAATAATGCATTGTATATAAGTAAAATTGACATTTTGAGATTTGATGATTGTTTACAGCCGTTGTCTCTACTTTCGAGGAACAGTGTTTTTTTCTTCTTCTTCTTCTTACTATTTGTTGAATTGTTTTCTTAGTGTAGAGTTAATCTTATGAGTCTAAAATAGACTGGAACAGAATATTATAAAAATTAAAGGAAAGAAATTGGGAAGGAAGGAGGCGGGAGGTTAGATATTGGGTGGGAGGGAAGGTAGGGTAAGAAGTATTACTATGTTATTGAATCTATATATATGAAATGCATGAAATTTGTTCACCTTAAAATTGAAAAATAAAGAAGTTTTTTTTTTTTTTTAAAAAAAAAAACCTGCATGCTTACTGAGCATTGGTTTGAGTTGTTCTCTTTTGTTTATCTGTAGCTTAGCAAGCATGTTTCATTGTTTTTTCCAGGCTCTTTCCTATTATTCAGGTTTTAGGTGACAACTGAACTGATGCAGATCTGCACCACACATTCTCTCAAGCAATTGAAATCAGACAGGGGTCAAAAAAAAAAAAAAAAATCCAGGGAAGCAAGAAAGCAGTGAACATTTTAATGTGATAGGAAGGCCATTTCTTTTACCCTAGTGTACATATTAGCCAAAATAAGTTAAAAGTCTACCTCAGGTGCAACTGTAGGAGCACAGAGGGTTAAGGCACCACCTGAAATGCCATCATTCCAAATGGGCGCTAGTTCATGTCCCAGCTGCTCCACTTCTGAACCAGCTTCTGCCAATGCCCCTGGGAAAACAGCACAATATGGCCCAAGTCCTGAAGACCATATACCCACATGGGAGTCTCAGATGAAACTCCTGAATACTGGACTCACCTAGCCCTGGGTGTTGTGGCCATTTGGGGAACAGATGGCTTATTCTCTCTCTCTCTCTCTCTCTCTCTCTCTCTCTCTTTCTCTTTCTCTCTCTCTTTCTCTGTGTATGTGTGTGTGTGTGTGTATGTGTGTGTGTGTGAGAGAGAGAGAGAGAGAGAGAGAGAGAGAGAGAGAGATGGGAGACATCTATCTGTTTCTACTTCTTTCTATAACTCTGTCTTTCAAATAAATAAAATAAATCTTTGAAAATAAAGAAATAGACTCTTCTTGTCGAGGGAGTTCTTGTTGGGGGAGTTGCTAAGTCATGAAGCAATTGTGGGCAGTAAGGCAGGTGGAAAATGAGGAATATATTTGCAATAAATCTACAATAAAGACCTCATATATACTTAAAAAGATATAAAAATTTGTCCTATAAATAGTCAGCTCTCAATTTGAACTTTTATATTTTAGTATTCGATTTTGAATAGATTGGGAAATCACTTAGAATAAATTTCAACTATCACAATGAAAATTTTAAGCTAATGTTTTCTATTACTGTTCTTAAAAATAGCACATGCACAACATTAAAGTTATATCTCTGTGTTTCAAATCTGACACTCAACTGTATAAAAGACTGAATCAGCAACTTGGTGCTATGCTTGAAGAATTCCTCTTTGGAACATATATCAACGTTGCAAAACATTGTTTTTAATTAACAAAATGCCAGATCCATATGCTGCCCACATCCTCGTTGGAACTCCTGTTGACATCGACAAGAATATCTCATGCAGCATATGGTCTTAATAGGTAACTTTTAATCTTTAATAGTTATTTTAGTTTAGTTTTCAAGCAATGCGGACCTTTTAATTCTAATTTTGCCATTTTCTTGCAGTTATTAGTCTCCTACAAAGTCTGAGAGTTCATTAATGAAAACATTGCAAGAAAATTCAAAAAGCCCATTGGTTTAGATGGCAGTTTTCTAATTCTGAAATCCATGCATACAAATCTATATATAATTTATATACATTAAAGTAAAATAATAGTGTACATAATTAATATTTGCAAAAAACTTTCATAGATTATAGCATTAAATATTTTATGCAATTAACAGAATTCACTTTTAACTTTTTCTAATTTTATTTTATGATTCACATTCAGAAAGAAAAACCCAGGTGAATTTGTAAATGTTATCCTCCAGTTTTCTCTGGTGGTAAAGTGATAAAAGATTTGAATCATAAGTATATTATGATTTAGAATAAGTAGCAGTTAGCTGAGATCATCCAAAATGTGCAAAAACCTTGAAGTTTAATAGTCTAGTGGAAATATAGATATTAAAAAGCTTTTCAAGAAAATTAAATGGGTAACTGCTAGGTTTCTTACTGAAATTGTAATTTTCTTATCTGTAATACAAGTGCAACAGAGACTGCATATAGAAGACATGATGATTAATAGATTTCACATACACAAAAATATTAGCATAATGCTTAGAGAAAAATTCACCTAACAAAAAGAAAACAATACATATTCAGCAAACTGAAATGTTGTGTTTTTTCTTTTGTTGCAGCGAGGGAAACTGTCCCCTTCACTTTTACTTTCTCTTTCCTAGTTGTTTTCTTCTTCCATCTTTTTCTTCTTCTTCTTGGTATTAATATTAATGTTAACATTCGAAAAATGTAATTCCTACAGGTAGAATAAAACTAAATTGATTCATGGCTTATTATTTTAAATTTTTCTCTTCACTTACATAACTATTACAGATACTTACAAGTTTATAGATTTAATTACCATTGCCTTTGGTAACAGGAGGTATATTAGTCATGTCCTTCATATTGGTTGTAGATTTTGCACATAAGGCTTTTCATAAATCATAAGCATCAACTCACTCCAGAGACTCATCCTAATGACCTGGCCAGAAACTCACTATCACTTTTTCAAATTATAATTATCCTTTTGTGAAGTGGGAAATTAAGATGACATTTAAGATTGTCTTAGGTTTGCTTACAATAAAACATCAGATTATTAAGAACAAAGTAATATATGGCTCAAGCTCAAGATAACAGAGAAAGAAGCAAGTGAATTAAATATATAGAGTAACTTTTCCCTCCTCAAAAATCAATCTATAAAATATAAGAAATACATTTTAAAGTGTATTTTATACATTGCCATTAAAATGACAAATTTAAGAACTATTTTTTTAAATTATTGAAAGTTTAACATCTCAGAATCATCTACAAAATAAGAATTCTCATTATCAATATTTGTCAGTTTTCTTTCAGGTGTATATAGTAAAAAATACAACTATAAACTCTAATCACATGTTTATGGAAACAATTATGAAAAGTAAAGTATCTTTCAAGACTGAATACACAAAAGTAGACACAAACAGGTACACTTTTAACAGTTCATGGAAAATGGCTTTTGAAATAAAATTAGTTTGGGGTAAAAAATTTTTAAATCCATGTCATCTCTTCATAATATACATTTTCTGTCAATATTTTGGAGATTCCTGTAGTCATCTAGAACATAGAAAAAAGTTTGAGTTATAAATTGTAGTTTTAATTTAAAATTATATTAGGGTTTCTAAAGTGAGGTTAATTGGCTTTTACATCTATTATGAAAATAGGTTTGTTAGCAATTTATCACTCTTCTTCCATACAATTAGTTTAAAGTTCACATTGGTACTAGAAAAAGCAAGCCTCAGAGGCATATGATTATGGAAAGTGATGGAGGGAAAAATATATAAATATATTTAAGAATATATCTAAAGAAATATATAAAGAAAATACCAGTTTTGAGTGCAGTTAACATGACATGAACTACAGAGACTTAAGACTGATAGTCCATCAGTATTATCTCTGCATTCCTGGTGATTTGGGATATTCAGGGCTAAAAGCACAAAAAATATCTAGGAACCAAAGTTCCATATGGCTTTCCAAAAATCGTCGATATTTTTGGTAGTGATTATTAATTATATATTATATTGTGAATTTATCCTCTGGAAGATTGTGGTTCAGGTCTTATGTGGTTCTTTTCAAATACTGCTGTTCTTTTTGTGGTTATGACTGGAAGAATTTTAAAATGTCAAGACTTTTGTTGTGTTTATTGTGAAGGTTTAAAGTATTTAGATATATATTTATACACCACATAATTATAGATTCCCTCCTCCAGCTAATCATGCATGCATATCCATTACACTCAAAGCTTCCATTCCTTAATCAAGCATTCTGTGATTACACAGATTTGAGAGATAAAAAAGGTACACCCTATAAGAACTAGCAAATCAGCATTGTTAAATAAATCCGGAAAAATCAGAAAATTGACTGCTTTGGTTCTCAAAATCTCAGCTCTCATAATTAATGGATTAGTCTATAGAGGAAAATGGCACATTTTCATACAATGCATTGTTTTCTTCCTCGCATTTATTTTGTTGTTTTTTTATTCCTCATAGTCTATGATTAAATATTCATAAAATTCTGGTCACATTCAGCAATCAGAAAAATTGTGAAGCAGATAAAAGGAGATGTAACCAAATATGCCTGTCATGCCTGCTAACTGTTGCTATCACATGATTTGTTGTGGAGTTGCTTTCCATAGATTATTTACCTCATGAAGGCTTTGATACTTTTAAACGTCAGCAGCAGAATTTTAGGTTTTGGCATGTTTGTCAACAGATTACACAAACATCGAGCAAATACATATTTTAAAATAACTTTTAGGGGCTGGTGCTCTGGCATAATAGGTTAAACCTCCACTTGTGCCAGAATCCCATATGAGCTCCTATTCGAAACCCAGCTCCACTTCCAATCCAGCTCCCTGTTAATGTGTCTGGAAAGGCAGTGGAAGATGGCTTAGGCCCCTACGACCACGTGAGAGACCCGGGAGAGTCCCCTGGCTCCTGGCATCAGCCTGGTCCAGCCCTAGTCAGTGAAGCCATTTGAAGAGAAAACCAGTGGATGGAAAACCTCTCTCTCTCTCTCTCTCTCTCTCTCTCTCTTTCTATCTTCTCTATAAATCTGCCTTTCGAATAAATAAAATAAATCTTAAAAAATAGAGAAAGGAAAGAAAGAAAAAGACTTTTGTTGTCAGGAGAGTTCATGTTGGGGGAGTTGTGGGTAGTGAGACAGGTAGAGAATGAGGACTATCTCTACAATAGAAGCGTCTGGCTCCTGGCTACAGATCAGCCTGGCCACAGCTATTGTGACCATTTGGGGAGTGATGGCCAATGGATGGAGGACCTTTTTCTCTGTCTCTCCCTCTCCATCTGTAACTCTGCCTCTCAAATAAATAAATAAATCTTTTAAAAAGCACATTTTTAATGCTTCTTCTGTTGTTGACCCCTTCCTTGTAATTTTTATTTATTTATTACAGTGGACTACTAGCTGGTTATTTGAAAATTGAAGAATTTTCTTCATGAAAGAAGTTTGTTTTAATAATATTTGTCCCTATTATTAAAAAAATCATGGCCAGGGAGCAGGTGTGACAAAATATTAATGTGTCTATTACCCAGCTATCTCTATTAATAGGTTTTTGTTTAAGAGTGGCTGTGAAAATATTTCATCTTCAAAGATCCTAACACAGTATAATATAAGCGTTATTTTCTGTGAGAAATAAGAAAAGTGCTTACCGCTTATTTGAGGGAACTAATTGGTATTCTACCATATGAGGAGATTTAGAATCAGCAAGACCACTCCACATCTAAGTATTTTTTGTGATGAAATTCTGAATTAACATGAGTAGTGTTAATAGCAAGGAGCAGGATCTGTTCAAAGGTATATATAAGCTTTCTTCAGGACAGAGTATGGATGATCTAGGCCTGGAAGACTAAGCCCAGTGGTTTCCAATGAATCTTGGGAAGTGTTCCAATGTGGTCAAGTTGTAGTCACTATTTATATATTCCATGACAGTCACAAAGGTAATATATATTGATTGGCTTGACCGAAAAAGGCCAGCTTTCCATAAGTGGGGAGTGACTTTCTTACTGGATGGAAAATACTTCCTTTAGAATATGATTGGCTATAATACCTTCAAAGATAGGGAAAATATTGTCTTGAAGCTATTGAAAAGAGGGTTATATGTTAATGTTAAGAGGGATGTTTCTGGGAATAGATAAGGAATGTACAGATAAAGAATAAAGGATTGCTCAATGTTGCTCCAGATGGATATGACAAAACAGGCATGCTGTGTATGTTACCCAAATCAAATGGACCTGATAGTTAAGGGTAATAGTTCTCTTAAACTATTCCTCAGCCAAGTGTTTTTGTTTGTTTGTTTGTTTGTTTTTTTTGACAGGCAGAGTTAGACAGTGAGAGAGAGAGACAGAGAGAAAAGTCTTCCTTCCGTTGGCTCACCCCTCAAATGGCCGCTACAGCCAGCGCGCTGCACCAATCTGAAGCCAGGAGCCAGGTACTTCCTCCTGTTCTCCCATGTGGGTACAAGATCCAAGGACTTGGGCCATCCTCTACTGCCTTCCTGGGCCACAGTAGAGAGCTGGATTGGAAAAGGAGCAACCAGGACAGAATCTGGCACCCCGACCAGGACTAGAACCCCAGGAGGCCGGCGCCACAGGCAGAGGATTAACCTAGTGAGCCAGGGCGCCGGCCTCAGCCAAGTTTCAGTAGGTGTTTCTCTTGAATTCCTTTCAGGCATTTCATGGGAAGTTCTTTCCCAGTAAGTTGACCCTGTTTATTACTTATTTATTTATTTATTTATTTTTTGACAGGCAGAGTGCACAGTGAGAGAGAGAGACAGAGAGAAAGGTCTTCCTTTGCCGTTGGTTCACCCTCCAATGGCCACTGCTGCCCGGGCACCGCGCTGATCCGATGGCAGGAGCCAGGTACTTATCCTGGTCTCTCATGGGATGCAGGGCCCAAGGACTTGGGCCATCCTCCACTGCACTCCCTGGCCACAGCAGAGAGCTGGCCTGGAAGAGGGGCAACTGGGACAGAATCCGGCGCCCTGACTGGGACTAGAACCCAGTGTGCTGGTGCTGCAAGGCAGAGGATTAGCCTAGTGAGCCTCGGTGCCGGCCGACCCTCTTTATTACTAATAGTTATGAATTAAGGGTAAGACATCTGATTTCAATTTACATATATAAGAGGAATTCAGAAAATTCATAGAAAATAGCATTAAACTATGAATATAGGGGTTGGTGCTGTGGCGCAGTGGGTTAAAGCCACGTTCTGAAGCATCAGCATCGCATATGGGTGCCAGTTCTAGTCCTGGCTGCTCCTCTTCCTATCCAGCTCTCTGTTATATCCTGGGAAAGCAATAGAAGATGACCCAAGTGCTTGGGCCGCTGTTCCCGAGTGGGAGACCCAGAAGAAGCTCCTGGCTCCTGGTTTCAGAAGGGCTCAGCTCCGACCATTGAGGCCATTTGGGGAATGAGCCAGTGGATGGAAGACCTCTGTCTCTCTCTGTGTCTCTAGCTTTTTCTGTAACTCCCTTTAAAATACATAAAAATAAATCTTTAAAAAATAAATATATACCTCTTAATCAAAGTACAAAGGATGTCCAAAGCAAAAAATAGGAATGTTTTTAGAAAAATGGAAGGACAAAGTTATTACTTAACATTGATAACTTAGAAGGTAAATGGAATAAATTCTCTAATTAACAAATACAGACGGGCTGAATGAACTAAAAAAAATCCAGTAAATGAAACACAGCAACACAGAATATCAAAACGTATGGGATACTGCAATAGCAATGGTGAAGGGAAAGTTTATAGCAATTAGGGCCTACGACAAGAAATTGGAAAGGTATGAAATAAATGATCTAACAATGCATCTAAAGGACCTAAAAAAGCAAGAACAAGCCAAGCTCCAAATTTTTCAACAGGAAAGAAATAATAAAAATTAAAAAAGAAATAAACAAAATTGAAAGAAAAAACATTTGGAGGGGAATACATATATATGTGCTGGAAGCAAAAAGTTTTTTTTTAAGTAAAAAAAAATTGATATCATTGGTCCAAATAACCAAAATAAGAAAAAAATGAGAAGACCAAAATTAGCAAAATCAGAGATGAAAAAGGAAATGTTACAATGGATGCCATAGAAATAAAAAGAATCATCAGGAATTATTAGAAACAGCTATATGTGAAAAAATTGGAAGCTCCTGAAAGAATGCATAGATTTCTGGACACATGCTATTTACTAAAATTGAGGCACAGAGACAAAAAACATGAATAGACAAATAACCAATTGAATCAGTCATAAACACCCTCCCAAAAATGAAAAGCCAAGGACCATAAAGTTTCACTGCTGAACTGCACAAACTTTTAAAGAAGAACAAATTCCAATTCTTCTCAAACTATTTAAAAGAATTCAAAGAGAAGGAATCTTCCCCCCAAACTCCATCTGTGAGGCCAGCACCATATTCATTAAAAATCAGACAAAAAAATACAAGGAAAGAGAAATCTAGACCAATATCACTGATGAACACAGATGCAAAATAATTAATAAAATAATAGCTAGTTGAATCTAACTACACATAAAAAAATATCTACATGGACTAGGTGGAATTTATCTCCAGAGATGCAGGGATGGTTCAACATACACAAATTAATAAACACATATATCACTTCAACAATGAATAATAAAAACAGTATGACTATCTGAATAACTGGAGAAAAAGCATTCGATAGAATACAACACATTTTCTTGATTTAAAATAAAAAACCTTAAGCAAATTTCATGCAGAAAAACATACCTGAAAACAATCGAAGAAATATCCAACAAACCCACAGCTGACATCATATTGAATGGGGCAGCCCTTGAAATATTTCCACCAAGATGTGGAACCAGAAAAGGATACCAAAAAACAATATTAAGAAAAAAAAAATCTGGCGGGCGCTGTGGCTCAATAGGCTAATCCTCCACCTGCAACTCTGGCACACTGGATTCTAGTCCTGGTCAGGGCACTGGATTCAGTCCCGGTTGCCCCTCTTCCAGTTCAGCTCTCTTCTGTGGCCCGGGAGTGCAGTGGAGGATGGCCCAGGTCCTAGGGCCTGCACCTGCATGGGAGACCAGGAGAAGCACCTGGCTCCTGCCATCGGATCAGCGTGGTGCGCCGACCACAGCGTGCTGGCCGCGGTGGCCATTGGAGGGTGAACCAATGGCAAAGGAAGACCTTTCTCTCTCTCTCTCTCTCTCTCTCTCTCTCTCACTGTCCACTCTGCCTGTCAAAAAATAAATAAATAAAAAATAAAAAATAAAAAAAGAAAGAAAAAAAATCCAAGGAATAGAAGTTGGAGAGGAAGAAGTAAAATTTTATCTGTTTGTAGATGACTTGATTCTGTATACAGGGGAACTAAAAGATCCACTCAGACACTACTGCAGCTCATAAGAGAGTTCAGCAAAGTTGCAGGATACAAAATCAACACACAAAAATCAACAGCATTTGTATGCACAATGTCATGTCTGAGAAAGAACTTTTAAGCTCAGTTCCATTCACAATAGATACAAAAAATTTAAATACCATGGGATAAATTTAACAAAAGATGAAAATCTCCATGAGGAAAATTACATCACATTAAAGAAAGAAAAAAACACATACACTAAAGGAAAAATTTTACATGTGTGTGGATTGGAAGACTTAAAATCATCAAAATATCCATAGGATCCAAAGGATTTTACAGATTCAATACAATGCTATTCAAAATATGAAGGACGTTTTTCTAAGCTATTGAAAAAAATGACCATAAAATTTCTAGGGAAACACAAGAGATTCCAAATAGCTAAATCAATCTAAACAATAAAAACAAAGCCTGAATCTTTACAATATGAAGTTTTAAGGATACACTATAAGGCTGTTATAATCAAAACAGCCTGGTATTGGCACAAAATAGACATATGGACCAATAAAACAAAATAGATAACTCAGAGATTCATTTATATGCCTATAATAAACTAATCCTTGACAAAATAACTAAAATCACCTCCTGGAGAAAGGAAATTTGTTCAACAAGTAGTGTTTGGAAAGCTAGATCTCTGCATGCAGAAGGGTGAAAGAAGACCCTTACCTTAAACATTATGCAAAAATCAACTCACAATGGATCAAAGATCTAAACCTAAGACCTGGAGCAATCAAATTACTAGAGAAAACACACAGGAAACTTGGAAAAGCAAGTCAAAGACTTTTTGGAAAAGATCCTAGAAGCACATGGATTACATGAGGCTAAGAAGCTTCTGTACAGCAAAGGAAGCACTCAACCAAGTGAAGAGGAAACTGACAAAATAGGAGAAAATGTGAGCAAACTATATGCCTCATAAAGGATTGATATCCAGAATATCAATCAAGGAGTTCACAAACATGGTAATCCCAAAAATGACTAAGTAAAGTCAAATGGGAGACACCTGAAAAAGATATCAAGTATGCAATCACTCTTCCATCTAATCTGCAAAGCTTCTATCCACTCTATAAATGGTAAAGCAGATTTGAGATATATTTCTCCTGCTTCCTTATTCACAAATAATAGTAACATGGTCTTTCTCTCCTCAAAAGATCAACTTCACAGCACATGACTGGGAGAAGAGGGACCAATAGCAATGGCCATCTTACTTGTGTTATGTCTACTTTTGCTTCTCAAATCTCTTTATTTTCTTATACCCTTGGATTCTTGCTAAATTATATTAAAAAATGTATATTTATTGAACACTAGGTCATTATCAAATAATATAGATATTTAAACAAAATTGCTGAATATGTATTTCCAAGTTTTTGACTTATATTAAAGAGAAACTGAAGCTCTTCATTTCTGCTAGTAAATACATCCTATGCCACAGTGAAAATTTATAGTATGAGGAAATACATATTTCTAGACATTATGATCATAGATTTTATAATCAATAGAATGTTAGTGTGACAGGTAAAAGTAGAAATCATAAAGTAATCAGTTCTATTCAAGGAAAACAAAACACACTTTTGGTAAGTAATAGCAGGAAACATGAAGAATGCGCTTTAGTTAAGGGAAAAAGAAGTAATTTTTTTTCCTAAAGAATAATGTCTGATCATTCCATAATGTTAATAAGGAAAAGTATAGTGTAATAATAAATAGATTAAACAAAATTGCAAGTTTATGAAAGAGTAATCTTGGACAAGAAATTTTATGTGTGTTGAAGCTAAGAACTGAAAGGATATTTCTATAAATTGTTTATCTGGTTTGAATGTTTGTCCCCTGTAAAAATTCTGTTGAAATTTAATTTCCATTGTAACCATATGAAGAGGGAGGAGCTTAGAGATGATTAGGGTGAGATTAATCCAGTTATAAAAGGGCTGTGACTTCTCTTTACCTCTTTACCTTTCTATCTCTCACAGTGTGGATAGAACCTCTGCCCGGAGGATAGGACATTCCAGGCTCCAACCTAAAGTCAACATTATCAAACTTGCAAACACCATGAGAAAGGATATCCTAGCAGCCAAAAAATGAGCAAGTAAATTTCTATTCTTTGCAAATTAGTCAGTCTCTCAGGTATTCTGTAATGTAGCACAAAAGAAACTGAGAGGTTCGAAAAATACTGAACCTTATATCAAAACTATACTGGTACAAAGTATGCTTGGTGTCTTTATCTGTTCATGTTTTATTAGCTCTTCATTAAGCTATATTCTTTTTTGTAAGGCTGTACTTATTTGAAAGGCAAAGAGAAAGGTGTGGGAAGAACACAGAGAAAGAGGATCTGCTGGTTCATCCCCAAATGCCTACAATAGCTGGGGCTGGGCCACTCTGAAGCTGGAAGCTGGGAATTCCATCTAGATCTCTCATTGGATAGCAGGGGTCCAAGTACTTGTGTCATCATCCTCTATTGCCTTTCCAGGTATTTTAGCAGAGTATCAAAAAGCAGAGTAGCCATGACTTGGATCAGTACTTTCATATAGAATATGGGCATCGCAAGTGCTGTCTTAATCTACTGAGCCATATTGCCTGGCCCAGTTCTTTTGAACACAGTATTCATTTTTAATTATTGGCATCAGATGCTTGTATCTAAGGATCCCCATATTGTTTCAATTTTCTAAATTTTTATTCATTTTTCTTTCTTTAATAGTATCTTTTCTAAAACTTTATGACATACAGGTTTTTTTTTTATCACCACTGCAATAGCCCAATAAAATATAAGATGAGTAATATTTGAAGATTTATAATCAAGGTAATTTTTATTTCTTTAAAAGATTCTTGCTGTGCAAAAAACCATATCCTCTTCCCCCTATCCATAGGGAGAGGGTGCATAGACTCTAGAAACCAATGATAAAATCAAGTAATAAAAGTTTTAACTTATATTAGTTAAATATTAACTGATTGAAATGAAATACTTTTGACTCACTGACTAATTCAAATAGATACAGAAGTTCTGGATTTCCAAAGGCTTTGTGCAAAATCTTCAGCCAGGATCTATATTGCTAGAGTATAGATTGTTGAACAGATTTAATGAGAACAAACTGTGGGGTAGAGAATGGTGCAAGATCTTCCTGAGCAGTAGGGCATGGCAATATGCACTGTAGATGCAGTAGCAGGGAACTTGGGGACTAGTTATTTGCTTTCCATTTGGAAGCAAAGGAGGAGACTATCAAATGGGGAAGCCACAAATTAGTCTAGCATTTTAATGAATATATACCCAAAAGGACCAACTTTTTTTTTTAACTTTTATTTAATGAATATAAATTTCCAAAGTATGATTTATGGATTACAATGGCTTCCCCCACATACCGTCCCTCCTACCCACTACCCTCCCCTTTCCCACTCCCTCTCCCCTTCCATTCACATCAAGATTCATTTTCAATTATCTTAATATACAGAAGATCAGCTTAGTATACATTAAGTAAGGATTTCAACAGTTTGCTCCCACACAGAAACATAAAGTGAAAAATAATAGATGATTTTTTTAAATGATGATGAAATCAGATCAGACCTATTGTCATGTTTAATCCCAGTGAGAGTCAAGTTGGGAGTTGATAATTTTTTTTTTTTTACAGAGGATCAGTTTAGTATACATTAAGTAAAGATTTCAACAGTTTGCACCCCCACAGAAACACAAAGTGAAATATATTGTTTGAGTACTCGTTATAGCATTAAATCTCAATACACAGCACATTAAGGACAGAGATCCTACATGAGGAGTAAGTGCACAGTGACTCCTGTCGTTGGCTTTACCAATTGACACTCCTGTCTATGGCATCAGTAGTCTCCCTATGCTCCAGTCATGAGTTTCCAAGGCTATGGAAGCCCTCTGAGTTCTCCGATTCTTATCTTGTTTAGACAAGGTCATAGTCAAAGTGGAGGTTCTCTCCTCCCTTCAGAGAAAGGTACCTCCTTCTTTGAAGACCTGTTCTTTCCAGGACCAACTTTTAAAATAGAAATGAGTTCATATCTGACATCTGAATGGTGGAGATCATTACAAAGTGGCAGAATTTAATACTTTATTATACATACATGTTTGAGCATCTTCATAGAGCTCAGAATTGAAACAATGTCCTTAATCCCACTTTAGAGTGTTTGACTAAAAAGAATTTCCAGATATTTGCCAAATTCGTTGCTTTTTAGCTAATTAGAATCATGTTATAGAAAAAGAAAACACCTTTTTTGTACATCTGAGTCATGAATCCATATTTAGAATGTAAATTTAAAACTTACCCACATTTTCTTAAAATTCTTACACATAGATGAGACATTTTAACCCTTTATGAAATTATACATTTTAATAATTAAAAACACGGGGCTGGTGCTATGGTATAGTGAATAAAGCCACTGCCTACAGTGCCAGCATCCTATATGAGCAATGGTTCAAGTGCTAGCTGCTCCACTTTCAATCCAGCTCCCTGCTATATAAAGCATGGGTGATGACCCAAGTCCCTTGGCTCCTGAAGTCATGTGGGAGAAGCTCTTAGTGCCTGGCTTCAGATCGGCCAACCCCCGCCATTGCGGCCATTTAGGGATTGAGCCAGTTGAGGGAAGATCTCTCTCTCTCTCTGCCTCTGATTCTATAACTCTGCCTTTCAAATAAATAAATAAATCTTTTTAAAAAAAGAATTAAAAACACATGGATAAAAGTAACTGCATTTTTAAAAGAAGCACTAATGCCTATTCTTTTCTCAGAATCAACGTTTTTTTATATTAACCACAATGATTTTCAAATGATCCATGGTGGTTTCTGAATTTGATATCTGGAGTGGTTTCTCTTAACTATATGGTCTCCCTCAACCATGTTCTGCTGTAACTTAAGGAGACACCCCTACATGTTTTTGATGGCAAAGTAGAATACTGTTGAATAGATAGATTGTACATACACATTTTATTATCTTAACAGTTCCTTCTCAACAGTACATTCAATATTGATGTGTTTAATTGATAATAACTTTTACAGTTTCTGGTGTATGCTTACTATAGAGTTTAAATTGGTTAACAAACTGTCCATCAACAGTTATAGTATGGCTAAGCCTATAATGCTTTATTGAATTTTGGGTTTCTGTGTATGTATGTCTGTAGGTTTCATGTTATCTGCACGTTCTCTGAAGAAATATGACTAAATGCATAAAAATCCCCAGTGATCTACAGAGCATCAGAAGGATTTTGTCATTAACACTGCACTCATGGGATCCTAATGTGAGTCCCCATTACGTTTTACAAAAGAACGATGAAATCATGAGATGTTACACAGAAGACCAGAATCAGAAATGAGACACAGTGAGAAGATGCAGGAAATACTAGAGACACAATTTCCTCTATTTGTAATTTTGCCCAGGGCTTGTTTTATTTTCCACTTATGATTTACAACTATGGGAGATCCCTGAGCACTTACATGATTTCACATTATCATCTTTTTGCTTTCTGGAAAAATGTGAGTGCATTTGAACAGCTGACATTGACACAGAGTTTTGTTTAGCATGGATATGCTCCAAAAATTTTAGTTCATACTTGGGAGACTGCCTGTCACCTAATGGTATTGTCCATTACACTTTGGTGAAGAAATTTACAGTATTTAATCACCTGCAAATGTGTGTGAACAAAGGCTAGGGGATGAAGACACATAGCAATGCTTTAGCTGCCCCTTTCCTTTCAAGCATAAATGAAAAGTGTTTACCTCCCCTGTCTCCAGCACACAGGAGGCGCCTACTCCCCAGTGCCAGCACTGTCACCTACATGGTGTTAATCAAAAATTTAGCCCTGTCATTAGTGGAGCCAAGGCAGGAAATACTGGTTCCAACTAGCAATAATAAAAAATACATTCAGTAAGTGCAGTGTGTGTGTATGTGTGTGTGCGCGCGTGCGTGTGTGTGTGTATAATGCTTCACCATATTTTTTAAAGTTACTGAGTAAGCAAGTTAGACTTAATAGGAAGGAATGGTTTGAAGAGAGAGTGCCAACAAGAAAGTTTGTTTTCTGTTCATGAATAAGTGCGCATGAAGAGGAAACAGAGCTGATACCTGTGAGAGAGGTAGGTAAGTCATTATTCACTTAATTCCCAGTTGATGTCATATGTATACCATATGTGTAAGAAAATGATTATACAAGTTTAAAATATCATGAAGGAGAATCCTGAAAAACATGTCATCATATTTGCTTACAAATCTCTAAATAGCTTTGCATAGTCCAACTTGAGTTTGGGAAGCAGCTGTACTCATCATTATTACTTGCTAACAATCTTATTATGTGAATGCTATCATTTGAAGGTGTTTTGTCTTCCAGAGAGCTTTGTGTTGGCAACTTTGTCCCCACTATGTTTATGCAAGAGGTGGTGGGACCTTTATGAGGTGGAGTCAAGTGAGACACAATTGGGTCATTGACAGCACTGCCCTTGGCAGGAAGTGGTGCAGTTCTCATGGAAACCTGATTAATTCTTGTAAGAGGGTTACTATAAAACAAGACTGGCCTCTCTCCAACTCTTTTTGGCTTCCTACCTCTAATGTATGTTTCTGCCATACCACCAACCACCACTGTAAAACAAAGCCAACAGGGTATTTACCAGTCAGTCAATGCTGACACCATCCCATTGAATCTACAAAATTGTGAGCAGAATAAATTCTTTTCTTTGAAAGTGATGCAGCTGCAGGTATTTTTAGTATCAGTGACTGATTTCATAAACAATTCAAAGAGATAATATTCTCTGTAATCTACAGATTATAATGATTTTTATGTAGATATTAAAGTTGTGAACAGTCAAGTTTATAACTATAGCCATTTGAAGAGGAAAATATTAGATAAAACCAAAGCTATACAAAATATCAGGGAACTTTTTTCTTGACTAGTCAATTGCAAAAAACAAAATTATTTACAGAAAGTTTAGTTGGGAATCAAATTGTTTTCAATAAGTTGAAATGTTGATTACTTGATTTTGATATTTATAAAGGCATTTAGTATCATCAGCTAAAGAAGAAAAACCATAGCAATCAACACAGAAATAGCAGTTGAGAAAAACCTAACCTTATCCATTAGAAGCTTCATTTAATCATATTCAGTGATGAAAAATGCTTTAATTCACCTAATGAGTGATTTGTTGTATTACATTGAAGGCTTTTTAAATATAGTTCTAGATGTTTTAGCCACTGCAATAAATCAAGAAAAATAAGTAATTGAATGCAAAGAAATAAATAACACTGTCTCAATTTGATGATAATATAATTGCATATGTAGAAAATCTTAAGTATTGTGCAAGTACTTATAAAAGTAATAAATCAGCATAGAAAGTTTGCATGACACAACACTGTAAGAGGAGTCTGATTTCCCTTTTTTATGTTGGTTTGCAGCACCTTTTCAGTCTCATTCCTCCTTCCTTTTTGTCCAACTTCTAGACAAGCCAAGTGGAAAGTATGAGTGGTCCCTCCTTTTGTAACTGTAGGGAATTCAAAACATATAAGCCCCTTCCAGTTTGCTGGAGCAATTAATGCATGCTCACTCTTCTAGCACAATAAAACCTCAAGCCAATTTTCTCTCCTACTATTGTAAAAAAACAGGTTTAGCTGAAGCAATCTAGGCAAAGAATGTTGTGAGAACAATTACTCTGTTGACTATGGAGGCTTACTGTATTATTGCAGTAAAAATTACCTCAAAATATATTATGATCATAGATATAAAATATGCAACTTTCAGAACAAGCAGAAAAATCTTAGGTGAAGAGCTATGTAGAGTTCTTAGCCCTGATGTGAAAGCACATTCCATAAAAGACAAGTTTATAATCTGAACCTTATCAAAATCACAAATATTTGTCGTACAAAAGCTAATGTGAAAGAGATGTAGTAAAAAGGCATGTTCTGCAGGAAAATATTTATCAACTACATCTTTGCTACAGAATTAACACTCAAAATACACAGTCATACAAACTACAATATTAATACTAAATAACTAAATATCCAATTTGGAAATGAACAAGACACAGACATTGCACATTAATTATCAGGGAAAGGAAAATTAAAACAATAAAGGTTTTGTGCTCACATTAAAGACCACACAGATCCTGTGTGTAGTTGTTGTGAATGTGCAGGTGGGGTGTGTAGCTACTGTGGGCTTGCCTGGGAATTGATCACCTGGGCAGAGAGGGGGTAGACAGTGATCATAACACCACCCCTGAGCATACCTGCCCTGCCGCTGACAATAGAGATCTACCACACCCAAAGTGGGTGTCACTGTGGACTCATGTATCAAACCCCAGCATTCACCAGAGCTCCGTGGCCCCACAAAATACATACCTCTGACTATCCACTGAAGGAACAGACACTCTACTACATCACAGAGGCATATTTCAGAGATAAAAGCCATCAGAGCACAAAACCAACAAGCAATTTCACAGATGTCTAAAAACACAAGAAATATGAACAAGGAAGAAAACATAACCACCACAAAGGAACACAACAACACTTCAATATTTGAATGTGAAGATAAAGCGATTGATGAAATGCCTGAAAAGGATTTCAAAAGTGTGATCACAGGATTACTCAAAAGCTAGGAGAATGAAATTCATGAATTAAAGAAATCAATACAGTACATGGGTGAAAAATTTTCCTGTGAGAGAGAGATTTTGAAGAAAGATCAAACTGAAATATTAGAAATGAAAAATTCAGTATGTCAAATAAAAAACACAGTGGAAAGCCTTAACAATAGACTTGGTGAGGCAGAAGAAGAAAGAATATCTGAGCTATAACACCAATCTTTTGAAATATCTCAGTCAGACCAAAGAAATAATAAAGATAAAAGAGTAAAATTTTTGAAAAATTCAAAATAGGGGTTGAGATTTATGGGATACTATCAAATTACCACTTACACAGGTCTTTTGAGTTCCTGAAATTGTGGGAAAAGAGAATAGATTAGAAGGCCTATTCAGTGAAATAATAACAGAAAACTTCCCTAATTTGGAGAAAGGGAATTGCAAATACAGGAAGCCCATAGAAGTCCAAGTAGACACGACCAGAAAAGATCTTCACCACACATATTGTAGTCAAACTTTCAACAATAAAACATTAAGAAAAGGTCCTAAAATGTGCATGAGAGAAATGACATATTAACTTCAGAGGATCTCCAATTAAGACTCACAGCTGATTTCTCTTCAGAAACTCTATGGACTATGAAAGAATGCAGAGACATAGTAAAACTGTCACCCCAGAATTCTGTACCCTGCAGATTTCATGTTTTAATGAAGGTGGGTGCCAGCACTGTGGCCTAGAGGGTAAAGCAATTGGCTGCAGTGCCAGCATCCCATATGGGCACTGGTTCGAGTCCCGGCGGCTCTACTTTCCATCTAGCTCTCTGCTATGGCTTAGGAAAGCAGTAGAAGATGACCCAAGTACTTGGGCCCCTGCATGCATGTGGGAAACTCAGAAGAAACTCTTGGCTCCTGGCTTCAGATGGGCCCAGCTCCAACTGTTGCGGCCAACTGGGGAGTGAACAAGCAGGTGAAGACCTCTCTCTCTCTCTCTCTCTCTCTCTGCCTCTCTCTGTGTAACTCTGATTTTCAAATAAATAAATAAATCTTAAAAAAGGATGAAACACAGAAAGACAGTCATCATTATGAAAAAATGTTAAGGCAGAAAAGTTCCTAGCAAAATACAAAGGAAATCAAAGCAAACATTAGATACATTTTTGGAAACACAGTAGGGCCAAATCATTACTTATCAATAATAACCTTGAATGTATTTGTCCTAAATTCTACAGTTAAACTGGCCTATATTCTTCAATTAATGATACTGAATGACTGAATCAGTTAAAAAAGATGATTCAACTATTTTCTGACTGCAAGAAAAACATTTCACCAAAAAGGATACACACATACTGAAAGTGAAATGATGAAAAAGTTATCCCATTCTAATGGAAAGCAAAGAAAAGCAGGAATAACCATGCTGATATGAAACAAAATAGATTTTAACACAAAAAATGTTAAAAATTACATAGAACAGCGTATGTCATGATTAAGGGATTAATTCAACAGGACAATATGACTATATTAAATGTATAAGCACCCAATACCAGGGCCCCTGGCTATTTAAAAACAATGTTAATGGATCTAAAGGGATCCATACATAGTAATAATGAGAGACTTCAAAACTCCACTTCCATCAATGGACAATCAACTAGACAAATCAACTAGATAAAAAATAAAGAAAGAAACAACTGAACAAATCTACACTATGGATCTGATATTTACAGAGTATTTCATCCTTCAGCTAAAGAATATACATTATTTTCATCAATGCAATGAGCCTTCTCTGAGATAGACCATCTGCAAGCATCAACAAATTCAAAAAAATTGAAATCATACCATGTATCTTTTCAGACCACAATGGAATGAAGCAGGAAATTAAAAACCTATGAAACTCCAGAAAATATGCAAACACATGGAGACTGAACAACATGCTCCTGAGTGAACAATGGGTCATAGAAAAAAATTAAAAATTTCTGGAAATGTATGAAGATGACAACACAGCATATCAAAACTTATGGGATGCAGCAAAACCAGTGTTAACACTAAAGTTTATGGCAACCAGTGTATACATCCAGGAATTGGAAAGGCATCAAATAAATAATCTAACAATACATCTCAAGGACCTGGAAAAACAATAACAATCTAAACCAAAAATTAGGAGGAAAGAAATAAATAAAATGAGAGAAGAAATAAACAAAATTAAAACCAAAAATGATACAAATTTCAGTGAAATAAAGAGATTTAAAAAACAGACAAAATTGATGCACTATTGGCCCAAGTTATCAAAAAAAAAAAAAAAAAAGAGAGAGAGAGAGAGAGGGAAAATACTGAAATTAATGCAATCAGTTCTGAAAAAGGAAATATTACAACAGATACCTTAGAAATAAAGAACCATCATGAGTTACTACAAACAGCTATCTTCTAACAAATTGAAAATCTAGAAGAAATTGAGAGATTTCTGTACACAAACAATATATGAAAATTGAGTGATGAAGGCATAGAAAACATAAATAGGAAAATAATCAAGACGGACATTAAACCAATAATAAAGACCCTCCTCAAGAAGAAAATCCATGGACCAGAGAGCTTCACTGCTGGCTTCTATCAGACTTTTAAAAAGAGCTAATTCAAATTCTTCTCAAGATATTCAAAACAATTGAAAAGAAGGGGATCATCCCAAACACCTTCTATGAGGTCAGTATCACCTTAATTCGAAAACCAGAAAAAAATATACAGTATACAGAAATATAGACCATTATCACTCATGAATACAGCTGCAAAAATTCTCAACAAGATACTAGCTACTTAAATCCACCAACACATCAGACAGATCATTCACCCAGAACAAGTTTAATTTATTCAGGGTATGCAGGAATGGTTCAACATTCACAAATCAATGAGATATACACATTAACAAACTAAAGCATAAAAACCATGTAATTATTCAATAGATGCAGAGAAAGCATTTAATAAAATACAATATCCTTTCCTTATAAAAACCTTAAGCAAATTGGATATAGGAGGAACATTCCTTAACACAATCAGAACAATGTATGAAAAACACACAGCCAGCATCATATTGAATGGCGAATAGTTGGAAGCATTTCCACTAAGATCTGGAATCAGAAAAGGATATCCACTTTCACCATTGCTATTCAATATAGTAATGGAAGTTTTAACCAGAGCAATCAGACAAGAAAAAGAAATCAAGGCATACAAATTAGGAGAAAATCACATTATCCCTATTTGCAGATATTTGTAGGGAACGAAAAGTCTCCACTAAGAGACTATTGGAACTCATATGAGTTTGGTAAAGTTGTAGGATATATACAAAAGTTAATAGCCTTTGTATACACAAACAATGCGAGGCTGAGAAAGAACTTGTATATCAGTACCAGTCAAAATAACTACAAAATAATTTAAACACTTTGGAACAAATTTGAGCAAGGAGATGAAAGTTTTCTATAACGTAAATTACAAAACATAAAAAAAGAAGTACAAGACGACACACAAAAAGGAAGAATCTTCCATGTTCATGGATTGGAAGAATTGATATATTCAAAATATCCATGCTATCTACATTAATATTCAGATTCAATAATATCCCTATCAAAATACCAATGATACTCTTCTCCTATCTAGAAGAAATGATGTTAAAATTCATGTGGAAACAAAAGAGACCTCAAATAGCTACAGCAATCTTAAACAACAAAAACAGCCAAATGCATCACAGTTCCAGACTTCCAGAAATTCTATAAGGCAATTATAATCAAATCAGACTTGTGTTGACAAAAATTAGACAGGTAGACAAATGGAACAGAATAGAAACCACAGAAATAAATCCACGCTTCTACAAACATCTTTAACAAATGAGCTAAAATCACACCCTAGAGAAAAGATAGTCTCTTCAACAAATGTTGCAGGGGAAATTGGATCTCTACATGCAGAAGTATGAAACATGGCCTCTACCTTGCCACTTGTACAAAAATCATTCAAAATGGATCAAGGATCTAAATATATGATCTGATATCATCAAATTACTAAAGGAAAACATAGGGGAAACTGCAAGACATTGGCACAGGCAAAGACTTCTTGGAAAAGACCCCAGGAAGTACAAGCAGTAAAGACAAAAAGGAGCAAATGTGATTACATCAAGCAAAGAAGCATTAAGACAGTAAAGGAACCACTCAACAAAGTTAAGAGGAACATGGGAGGGCAATCTAGCTATGACGTCTGTCACCCCATTGATCACCAGGGTTGATTCGGTAGATATGGCTGGCTAGGCGAGTGTCCTCTTCCTCCCTCACCACTCCATGTGTGTCTCTCCTGAAGCTGTGTGCTTGGTCAAAGAGGATGAACTAGAGGAGGACCAGTCTTCAGTCAAGGGATTATGAGTAGCTGCACTCCTCTGCCAGAATCTTCACACAAGCTCTCAAAGTGAAGAGGCAACTGACAGAATGGAGAAAATATTGCAAACTATGCAACTGATGAATCATTCATATCCAGGATATTTAAGGAGTTCAAGAACTTCAACAACAGCAAAGACAATGCTGTTTAGAAACTGGCTAAGGAAATTACAGGTATTTTTCAAAGGATCAAATACAAATGGCCAAAAAACACATGAAAAAATGCTCAAGATCACTAACCATCAGGGAAATGCAAATTAAAACCACAATAAAATTTCACCTCACTCAAGTAAGAATGGCTCTCATACAAAAATCAAAAAACAATAAATTAATAAACTTTGGTGAGGATGTGGGGAAAAAGGTTCCCAAGTCCACCGTTGGTGGGAAGAAAAGCTAGGATAGGCATTCTGGAAGACATTATGGAGATACCTCAAAAAGCTGAAAAATAGATGTACCATATGACCCAGCTATAACACTCCTGGGAATTTGCCCAAAGAAAATGAGATCAGCAAATGAATGAATTTTCTGCATGCCCATGTTTTTGTACCTCAATTCACAATAGGTAAGATATGGAATCAACCCAGATGGCCATGAACCAATGACTGGATAAAGAGAATGTGGTAAATATACCACATGGAATACTACTTAGCCATAAAAAACAATGAATTCATGTCTTTTACAACAAAATGGATGCAACTGGAAATGATTAGTGAAATAAGCCAGTCCCAAAAAGACAACTACTATACATTTTCCCTGATCTGTGGTAAGTAATAGATTAAAAAATATAATGTATATGAACGAAATTCACATTTTGTGATTTGACTATTATTTACAGCCCTGTTTCTACTGTTGAGGAACAGTGTTTTGGGGTATTTTTCTTCTAACTATGTGTTGAATTCTTTACTTAATCAGGGGTAATCTTATGATTACAAAATAAGCAAAATATTTCACTGTAAAAAATGAGATTTCAGTACATGAAATAGTAACTTTCAAAAATATTGCAAATAGAAAATTCTAGTAGGAAAATAAAGAAATTGGGTTGCTCATACATTGCAGTAGAAATGTAAGTGGTATAGCCAGTCTTTAAAATTTTGAGACTTTCCACACATACAAATAACACTGGGTCTTTGTCCCAGTGGAGCAAAATTTGTGCTAACAGAGAAAATGAAACACAGGTGTTCATTGCAACTTTCTTAGTAAAACCAAAATTGGGAATCTTCCCAGATGTTCTTCAAATAGTAAGAATGTGGTACATACACAGTACAATGCAACTCAGAAATAAAAATAATGAGTTAGAGACATGCAACAACTTGTATGACTCTCCTGGGAATCATGGAGCATGGAAAGTATCACTCTCAAATGGAACACATTTTGTATGATTTCACTTTTAAAACACATTGAAAATGTCAAGTTTTAGAAGTGGGGACAGCTTAGTGGTTGTCAATGGATAGTGATTGACAGCATGGATGTGGACATGATTAAATAAGAGAACTCGGAGGGATCAATGTTTTGCCTATATAGCTATTGTAGAGCTAAGTATAGGTCCTTGATTTATAATCAAGTTATGACCCAAAAAATCCATTGTATGTTGAAAATACTACAAGTCAGAAATGCACAGAATACACCTAACCTCCTGAACACCATTCCTGATAAACACAGTAGATTGTGGAGGATTACTCAATACCCTCAGTATTGCTGAATGACAGAGAGCTGTGGCTGACTAAAGCAGTCAAGACCAAATGCTGTGTCACATTTTATTGTCCTGGACAAGGATCAAATTCAAAACCTGAAGTAATGATTCTACTGCATGTGTATCAGTTTTTGACCTATGCTGGAGTTGAAATATTCTCAAACCACCATAAATCAGCGGGCATGTGTACACTTGTGCAGTTGAGTACAGGTAAAATTGGAGAACTCTGAGTAATATTTGTAATTATATCCATTATTATATCATTATATCATATTATTATATCATTATATCTTGATTTCTGAAACTACTGGAGAAACCACTAGTTGAAACTGGGTACAGGACCCATGGGGTTTTTATTTCTTATAATTGCTTGTTAATTTGAAATTATATCAATGCAAACTTCAATTTAAAAAGTGAAAAGAAGATCTAAAACTCAAAATGAAAATTTAAACTTTTCTGTAATCCAAATATGCATTGATTCCCTTTGTATAATTTCTAATTTTGCTGAACAATTCGAATGTTATTTAAGAAATCATGTGTTCATCAATTATAATTTGGTCTCTTCTCTAGAGAGTTTTAGTCATAATATCTATCTTTTCTTTAGAGTTTTTGTTTATTTATTTGAGAGGCAGAGTTATAGTCAGAGAGCAGGAAAGACAGAAAGAAGGTTTTCCATCTGCTGGTTCACTCCCCAAATGGCCACAATGGCTGGAGTTGGGCCAGTCTGAAACCAGGAGCCAGAAGTTTTTCCAGGTCTTCCACATGAATGCAGAGGCCGAAGCATTTGGGCTATCTTCTACTGCTTTCCAAGGCCATAGCAGCGAGCTGGATTGGAAGAGGAGCAGCTGGGACTCGAATTGGGGCCCATATGGGATGCTGGTTCCACAGCCAGAGGCTTAGCCTACTGCGCCAAAGCACCAGCCTCTATTCATAATATCTTTACTACACATTATATTTAGTGCTTATTGCTTTATTGCTTATTGCTGTTTGTTCTTGTACACATTAAATTTTTTAAAGATTTATTTATTTATTTGAAAGTCAGAGTTACACAGAGAGAGAAGGAGAGGCAGAGAGAGAGGTCTTCCATCCACTGGTTCTCTCCCGAGACGCCACAGCACCAACCCCACATTGAATTTAATGGAAAGAACATGAAACTAGTTAACTAGTATCTGAAAGCTTGAGTACAAAAATTTTAGGGATGAACCTTTAGTGCAGCAGTTTGGATATCACTTGAGACACTCACATCCCATATCAGTATGCCTGGGTTCAATTATAGGCTCCTGTCTTTGACCTACCCCGCCCTGGGTATTGTGGGCTTTTGATGTATAGACAAGCAAATAGGAGATTTTCTCTCTCTCTCTCTCTCTCTCTCTCTCTCTCTCCCTCTCTCTCTATCTTGTGTGTGCTCTCTCTCTCTCACCTTCCTGTTGAAATAAATAAAAAAGAAAAAGAAAAAGTTTACTTCTGATCTATTCAAGGTCTTCAAAAGGCTCATAGAAATTTGTATTAGGAAAAAACTATGAATAGATTTCAAAATTTTGCATCCAAGAAAACATCTTTTAATTTCATTTTCCCATGAGCTTTCTGATGTATCCTCTTAAAAGGCGGAAATGTAAAATATGTATTTTGATCCACTGTTGGAATTTCCAGAAATTATATTCTAATCATTTTAATTATCTATTTATAACGTATTAATTTCAATGAAGTTTAATTTGGGCCATGAAGGAAGTGTCTCAGCTTCTTCTACAACACTAGCTTGACAGGTAAATATGTAAAGTAAGTCCTTTGTTTCACTAAATTGTAAATTGCCATCATTATTTTCAGCTTTTAAGGTTAATATTGTAACACACTTCTGTGTACTTGACAATGTGTTCACTTCATTTTTCCTTCTCATACTTTTATGTGAGAAAATAGAACACTAAATGCAGAGTACAGAGAATGGATTTCTGAGAACCAAATTAAGAAACAAATTTAACAATGATTGGAAAATGATTAATATTTGAAGAGTGATCTTTCAGTTATGAAGGTGAAGCTTGCCTTATAATTTTCCCTTGATACTTCAAGGATAGCTTTTGTTGATTTTTAATTCAGTTGAAAAACATGAGACTATTGGAACATTACTCATTCTAAAGTCTTGATTTCATGAAACCAGACATCTTATAATATAACTGAAATTAAAATATTTAGTTATGTTTTTAAAAAATGAACAAAGAAATTAAATATAGCTCTTAGGTATTATTTTAAAATCTCATCTCTAGTATTTGAAAGAATTGTTGGCATGGTTTTCTGCAGAGGAATTATAAATATATGCTACTTAAAAGTTTGCCTTTAGAGAATGACATTGAGTGTCAGAGTAAAAATATTTGTGTCTGGGTTTCTTCTCATATGGCATGGTTGGAAAAAGAAAGAAAAGTGCCAAAGAAAAGGCCTCTGTGTCTGTTACACTTTTCACTACTTGTAATGCGTGTTCACTGTAAGCCTGTGTGTGCACATAACTGAATAAATAATCTATGAATATATGTGATTTTAGATTTTCCATGGTTGGTATAATAGCAACAGAAAACTTTGAAATTCACATAAATCAGCCCAAGAAATTTTCAAAATATTTTATCCAGTAATATTAAAGAAAGTTTCTACCTACTTTGTAAGTTACCTTCTTCCAACTCTCTTTGCTCAGATTTAGAACTCCTGATAAATGAAAACTTTTTTTTTTAAGAGGTAAATCTACAGACAGAGAGGAAGAGACAGAGAAAGAGGCTGGTTCATTTGCTGGTTAAATCCCAAAATGTCTACAATGGCCAGAACTGGGCCCACCCGAAGTCAGGAGCCTGAAGCTTCTTCCAAGTCTCCCACACGGGTGCAGGGGTCCAAGCACTTGGGCCTCCTTCTGTTATTTCCCCAGACCATCAGCAGAGAGCTCAATCAGAAGAGAAGCCCCTGGGACACAAACAGGCACCCATATGGGATGCCAGAGTTGCAGGTGGAGGCTTAGCTTACTATGCCATAGCACCGGCCCTGCAACTTTTCTTATGAAGTCATGTTTTTGTTTTTTTTTTTTTCTTTTAAATCATACAGCTTTCTTTGTCAGAGATTTTAGAATTTGGAATGTTCTTTATTATGCTCTGTTTTAGCCTGCATAAATACATTTACCAGGCATATTACATTTTTTTTTTTATTTTTGACAGGTAGAGTGGACAGTGAGAGAGAGAGACAGAGAGAGAAAGGTCTTCCTTTTGCCGTTGGTTCACCCTCCAATGGCCGCCGCGGCCGGCGCACCGGGCTGATCCGATGGCAGGAGCCAGGATCCAGGTGCTTTTCCTGGTCTCCCATGGGGTGCAGGGCCCAAGCACCTGGGCCATCCTCCACTGCACTCCCTGGCCATAGCAGAGAGCTGGCCTGGAAGAGGGGCAACCGGGACAGAATCCGGTGCCCCAACCGGGACTAGAACCCGGTGTGCCGGCGCCGCAAGGTGGAGGATTAGCCTATTGAGCCACGGCGCCGGCCAAGCATATTACATTTTGTCATATTTATTATGTTTTTAAAAGATTAATTAATTTATTTAAATGGCTCAGTAACAAAGGGGGGCATAAACGGAGGGAAAGAGAGACAGAGACAGAGAAAGAAAGAGATACAGAAACACAGAGAGATAGAGAGACAGAGAGAGACAGCACTTTCATCTTCTGGGTTATTTCTCCAATGTTTACAACAGCCATGACTGGGCCAGGCTGAAGCCAGGAGCCCAGAACTCCATCTGCATTTCCTATGTGGGTGGAAGGGGCCCAAGATCTTGGGCCATTTTTCACTGCCTTCCCAGGTCCATTAGCAGGGACCTGGATAGAAAGTAGAGCCAGCACTTGTACTAGACATCCAATTGGGATGCTGATGAAGCAAAAATGGTTTAACTCACTGTGCCAAAATGCTGGCCTCTGTAATATTAATTCTTATAATCCTGTGCATTGTTGATTAGGTGTTTATAATTCATCAGGTAAATTTTTGATACCAAGAATAGAGAAAATAAGATTACTGTTTTTAACTAATTTTGATATATTGTTAAGCATACAATATCAAAAGAGCCATGAGGGATTACTAGTCACAATTGTATATCAAGAATATGGATAACTTAAAGGAAATGGATAAATTACCAAAACATACAACCTACTATATCTGAACTAGAAAGAAATGGAAAATATGAAATGAACAATTATAAAGAGATTGAGCAATAACCAAAATCCTCTCCCCAAAGAAAAGTACAAGACCAGATGCTTCACAGCTGAATTCTACCAAACATTCAAATTAAGGCAAACTTTCTTAAGCTTACTATATTGAATCTGTTACAAAAAAACTAATTAAAAATCAAAATTAAAACAATACAAAACCCACATGATAGGCATGTGAGAAAGTTCAACATCCTTTAATGATTAAATAATTTTAAACAAAATAGGCAAAAAAGAAAATTTACTCGTTAAGGTCATTTATGAAATATTGTATAATGAGGGAAAGCTGAATGCTGGGACAAAACAATGTGTTTGCTCTTACTATTTCTGTTCCACACAGTACTGCAAGCACCTATAAAAGCAATCATACCATAAAAAAAAATAAAAAGCAGTTACTGAAAAGAATGAAGTATAAATAACTGTTTGCAGTTGAAATGATTCTATATGTAGAAAACCCTGAAGATGCCCCAAAAATCTGTCAGAATAAATGAATTCAGTAAAAAGCAGGATACAAAGTCAGCATACAAAAATCCGTTGCATTTCTTTATAGCAACAATGTTCCATCCAAAAAAGAAATCAAGAAAATATCACTTCCAATAATATCAAAAAGATTAAAATATTTAAGAATAAATTTAAACATGTAAATGAAAATTTGTACTCTGAAAACTATAACACTGAAAAAAATTTTTGAAGCTACAAACAAATGTAAATATAGGTCATGTTTGCGAATTGTAATAATTAATATTATTAAAATGTGAGTACTTCCAAAAGTGATATAAAAGTAGAGTGCAATTTCTTTCAAAATTCCAGTGACATTTTTCACAGAAATAAAAATAATTCCAAAGTTCATATTGAGGAGCAAAAGACCCTGGATAGCCCAAACAATCATGAGAAGGAATAGATTTGGAGGAATCTTACACCTTGACTTCAAATTATATCACAAAGCCAGAGTCTTTCCAACGATATGGTACCAGCATCAAAATAGGCATACTGATCAATGGAACAGAATGTTGAGTCCAGAAGGAAACGGAGCATATGTTTTTACCTGATTTATGGAGAAAGAGTAATCTCTTCAATGCACATTATGAAAAAACAACAACAACAACAACTATGCCTATATTTCAATTCACTTTTGCACCAAAATAAACATATCTTTAAGGTTTTTATTATTGATTGATTGACTGATTGATTTGAAAGGCAGAATTACAGAGAGAGAGAGAGGGAGACATGCAGACAGAGAGATCTTCCATCCACTGGTTCACTCCTCAAATGGCTGCACCAGCCAGACCTGGGCCAGGTCAAAGCCAGGAGCCTAGAACTCCAACCAGTTTGCCTCCATAGGTTCAGAGGGACAAGTAATTGGGTCATCTGATGTGAGTGATCCCTTGAAGCTGCCTGCCCTGCCCGTGGAGGAAGTTGAGAGGGCATGCGTAGAGCGCCATACGTCCCAAGAGAGCTCTGTAGCATGGCGCCATACGTCCCAGGAGGGCCCTGCAGCCTGGCTGCTGGCAGGTGGTGGGAGCCGCTGGCACATTTTCCCTCACCCCTGAAAATCAGGTAAACTGCTCTTGGGTGTGGCCCAGGCCCATCAGGAGAGCTACTGTAGCCTATGTGACCTTCAAGCTGATTGGAGAGGCATAGTGGTACCAATATCAGTTCTATCCTTATAGAATGAGTGTTGCCCTGAATTAGCTACGCACCCTCTGCCTGCCCTTTAAAAACCGATGCTTAATCGTTAATAAAGGGACATGCTCACTGAAACTTGTCTTGGGTGCTTCTTGTAGAAGAGTGCCATCGCCCCACCCGTGCTGACAGTGTGCAGGCCTCACGGGATGAGCCCACAGTCTTCTGTTGCTTTCCTGGTGCATTAGCAGGGAACTGGATGGGAAACAGAGCAGCAAGGACTGGAACCAGCACTGTGATACGGGATCTAGCATCTCAAGGCGAACTTAAAACATTGACCTCTTAATTCTATTTTTTCACAAGATTTTGAAGTTCCCTTTTAAATTGTGCTGGGGACAATTGCATATTCAGATGTAAAATAGTTAAACTGGCCCTTATCTTACACATACATTAACTCAAAATAGATTAAGGCGCTAAGCTTAAGACCTGAAACAGTTAAACTCCTAGAAGAAAACACAAAGACAAAAGTTTCTTGATATTTTCTTTGGTAATAAAATTTTTTAAAGATGTGTCTTATTTATTTTATAAGCAAAGTGACAAAGAGATAAGGAGAGACAAAAGAGAAAGGTCTCTTCCATTCACTGGTTCTTTCCTCAATGTAGCTACAATGGCTGGGGCTGGGCAGGCTGAAGTCATTCTGGAACCCCATTTGGGTCACCCACAAGGGTTACGCCCAGGTACTTGGGCAGTGTTCCACTTTCCTAGGCGCATTATCAAGGAATTGGATCAGAAGCAGCTCATCTAGGATTGAATGGGGTTCTGATGTGGGATGCTGGCATTGTAGGGAGAACTTAACCTGCTGCGCGGAAACACTGGCCCCTGTAACAAATTTTTGATGTTATGCCAAAAGCCGAGGCAGGAAAAGGAAAAATAAACAAGTAGATCTACATCAAACTAAAGAGCTTCTGTATGGTAAATGAAAAATCAACAAAACCAAAAGGTAGCCTGCAAAATATATATCTGATAAATGGTAATGTCCAAAATATAAAAAGAGCTAACACAACTCCTTAGCAAAGAATGAAATAACTCAATTTTAAAAATGGACAAAAGGAACTGAATAGACATTTACCACAAAGAAGACCTAAAAACAGCCAACATATATGTTCATGAGGAATGGTGCTCCATATTGCTGATCGTAAAGGAAATGCAAATCAAGTCCACCATGGCATCATCTCATACCTATGAGGATGACTATTATCAGATGGACTATAGATAGGTAAGTGCTGACAAGGGTGTGGAGAAAAGTTAATGGATGGACAGTGTTGTTGGGGTATAAATTGGTACATGCATTTGAAAACAGAACTGCCCTGTGGCCCAACAAGCCCTCTTTTGGACATAAACCCAAAGGAAATGAACTCAATATGTCTCAGCAATATCTGTGCTCCCATGTGTATCCAAGCATTATTCACTGGCTAAGATACAATAAACATCCATCACAACATGCATTTATAAATATTTAAGAGACTACTTCAAAAAGCACATGAAAGTGGATTAAAATATAATCTTATTTTGGCACAAAAATGTTGAAATCCATACTGTTTTCATAATATACACTTCCCATCTATTTTATAATATAATGAAGATTGTTTATTCATTCTCAGAAGAATATTATTCAGCCTAAGAAAAGGGAGAAGGCCATTTGCCACAACGGGAGAATTTAGAGGACATGATGCTTAAGTGAAGTAAGATGACACAGAAAAATATTCCATTTACATATGCAATCTAAAAATGTTGCCTACTGAGAGAGCCGAGAAGTGATTACAAGGGATGAGAGATGGGTGATGGTAAGGAAACCAGAGGATATAAGGCAAAGAGACTAAATCTGCAATGATGAAGGTTAAGACAAGGGAGCTAATCTACATTATGAGGATGATAGTTAATAACATTGTGTTATGTACTGTGAATTCACTAAGAGAATGAGTTTTAGGTGCTCTTGCACAAAAAGTAACTATATAAGATAACCCATGTCAGTTTGCCAGACTATAGTAATCATCGCCTATGTAGATGTGTATGAAAACATCATATAGTATGCCTTAAGTTAACACAATAAGAAATGCAAGAAAATGTTGAAGTTGAGAAAAAAGTACAAAAAACCCCTATGTGCCCTTTACCTAAATTTGTCAATTTGTACATTTTGCCTTGCTTGATTCATAAAACTTTCTCTTCCCTACCCTTCCTCTTGCAAGCTTCCCACATCTGTAGATAAATGTATGTGCATATACACATATTATCATTCATCTATATATATAATGTATATACTTCCATATAGATCATTCATTTAATATGTTACATATATCTATACATATATAAATCCTATGGTTTATACATTTTTATTGTTTATTAATTTTATTATATTTATCTGAATAATTCATATGTAGATGGGAGACAATAGAACTCTTAATCACCAAATACTTCAGAAAGATTTAATAAAAAATACAGTAAAACACAACATTTCTATGAAATGTATAGTCTATAATCAAATTTGTAAGTGGTTCTGATGATGTCATCCCAACCATTTCTTTTTCTGATTCTAGGGTAGGGTTTTCATATTGAATTTATTCATCACATATCTATAATATCCTTTAGATTGTCTATTATTTTGATTTTTAACAATTACTGATTTTAAAAGTATAGACTCAGTTTTGTTTTTTAGTAGGATGTCCTAATTTTTAATTGTCTCATGTTTATTCCTAATCTCATATGGATTATCCAGTTTTAACAGTAATAACATAGATGTGACTTTGCATTCTCAGTGTGATTATTCAGCAGAGTTATGATGCTTTTATGACCTGATGCTAACAGCATTGTCTTTAAATATTTTATTAAATGTCCACCAAATTCCCCATTCTCCTTTTTAAATAAGAAACTGAGCCACATACTGTAAATCATTATTTTAGTATTAAAAAGCACCCACATTCTCAAATATATTCATATTTTTATTTTCTGGAAACTTTTCTTCGTTGGTATGTCTAAATGACACATCTTGAAATTATTTGTTATTTTTGAATGGTTCCAATTTTGCATTTATTATGTGTTTTCTTTTTCTTGGCTGTTTTCAATTTCACTATTTTCTCACACTATTTTATACAGCTTTCCTTATATTATTTTTTTCTTAGACACTTTCCTATTGTTCTTAAATGCAAATTAACTAATTCTGTTTTCCTTTGGTTGCCTCTTAAATTGTTTTAAATATCTGAAATCATTTTTTCTTCCCTCGTTTCTTCTCTGAAATCAATTTTTTCCCTGTCATTATTTTGTATGTTTCTAATGTAAACCTTTGAAATCCAGGTTGTTGTTTGTCCTCACTTGCTAATTTGTGAATAGTTATTTAACTAGAGTCTTACATTACAGTTTTCTTCTGCTTCATAGCTGCTTTCATGATGAATTTTTAACATCTGTCAAGCATTAATTACTGTATTATATTTTTGCAGTAATTTCCTGTATAATTATCCACATTTCTACATTGTGTGTGTGTGTGTGTGAGTGTGTATTTATGGTCTGTAGGACTTCCAACATCATAGCAAAATACAGTTTATTCAGTAGAGGTTTTCTTCATGAGGAAGGTGTTCCTTGTCTTCCAACTTTTTGTTCTTTCAAATTTTCAGGACACAAAATACTCCTTTTCTTTCATGATATGGTGACCAATGGCTCCCACTGCCAACCCCCACACACATTTTTTTTTTCCTTTGGCTTCTTCATCACCAAAAGCTAGGGCTTTTAAAATCTGAAGTCTCATGGGGCTGGCACTGTGGCACTGCAGGTTAATGTCCTGGCCTGAAGCAACAGCATCACATATGGGAGCCAGATGTAGCCACTGATGCTACTCTTCCTATCCAGCTCTCTGTGATGGCCTGGGAAGGCAGTAGAAGATGACCCAAGTCCTTGGGCCCCTGTACCCATGTGGGAAACCCAGAGGAATCTCTTGGCTCCTGGCTTCTGATCGGCACAGCTCCGGCCATTGCAACCATCCGGGGAGTGTCTCTACCTCTCTCTGTAACTCTGTCTTTCAAATAAATTAAATAAATCTTTTTTTTAATAAAATAAATATTTAAAAAAAATCTGCAGTCTCATGTCCTGTGTAAACCTTTAAATCATTTCCTTGTAGTCAGGGCTATGATCCCCTCCAGTTTTTGTTTTTTAGAATTTTATTCATTTTATTCATTTATTTGATAGGTAGAGTTACAGACAGAGAAGGCGAGACAGAGAGAAAGGTCTTCTGTCTGCGAATTCACTCCCCAAGTGTCCCCAATGGCCGGAGCTTGTCAGATCCAAAGCCAGGAGCCAGGAGCTTCTTCTGGGTCTCTGATGGTAGGACAGGGGATCAAGACTTGGATCATCTTGTTTTTGTTTTTGTTTTATTTTTTTTAATTAATTTATTTTTTTTTATTTGAAAGTCAGTGTTACACAGAGAGAGGAGAAGTGGAGAGAGAGGTCTTCCATCCGCTGGTTCACTCCCCAGTTGGCTGCAATTGCTGAAGCTGTGCGGATCTGAAGCCAGGAGCCAGGAGCTTCCTCCTGGTCTCCCACGCAGGTACAGGGACCAAATCATACAGAAGTATAATTTTAACTTCTGTACTGAAATTATCCATCTGTTCAGTCATTATATATGTATTTTCCATTACATTTTTGAAGGTTTTAAAAATTATTTCTTTTAATTCCTGGTCTCCTCATTCCAATAGTGGGAACATTTTGTTGCTTGCTCAGTAATGCCTGTTCTCCACCTGCTACTTATGGAAAATTTATTTATTATCAAGAGTATTTTTTTTTTACCATATGCTGGCAGTTGGTAGAATTTTTTTATTCTTTTTGAGTGGATCCAGTTTTCTAATGGCAGGCAAATAATTTGGTGGTATAGTTTTTAACATATGATTTTATGCTTTGATTTAACAAACCTAGAAAAGCCCTTACTACAGGGCTTACCATTGAAGATGGCTATGCCTTTCAGAGAAGTCCAAAGAACACTTCAGTTATTCAAAATGGCTTCTCCATTCTGGTTCATCGCAACTTTCTTGTCTCCCAAGATAATCTATTTCTCTATTATCTCTAGGGTACCTCCCAGTCACTCTGTGTGTGTACACTTAAGTATTCAACAACAGACTTAAGGGAAAGCCCAGACTAACTTTTCACAGCAATTTTTCAGCCCAGCAATAGCTTTTGCCTTAAAAAATTGGCCATATTTCCAAACCTGAACTGTGATTTTGCTTCTGCAGCCAACCAAATCTTGATCTGTTAAGGTACAACTTCTAGTACCAAGGTAAAAAAAATTGGTTTTGATGTGAAGCTGTGGTATTTGTAGGGCTCATTTTGCATGTCTCTCCTTTCTCAGGGATCATCATTCTTTACGATGACTGCTTAACACCTAAGCAACAATTACCTTATGATTTTGTCCAGTTTTATAATTGTATATAGTGTGAAAACTGGTCTCATAACTGACACCCACCAATGAATAATCAAAAAGTCTGTATCACTTTGTTTTCATCTCTCAATGGACTATACAGTTCTTTGACTAATCCATGAAATGAAGAATATCTATTGAGGGGTTCAACATAGATGCAGGCTTGAAAGTGCCAAAACTAAGCTATTTCATTTGGAGCCAGGGTACTGACTGTCTTTTCACAGGAGGAAGGGGTTTATGATTAGCATGGGATTCAAGGTGAAATTGGGTTACTAGTAATGCTGTTTTTTTGCTCTGTGTGTGAATATAAAGATAATTCATATTTGTCATTTATTGGCTTCTACGTTTCTGATTTGTGGTTTTTTTTCTACATTTTTTAAAAACAAAAATTTTTCAAAAAAATTTTGCAGGCATAGGCTGTGAAAACAACTTTTCCTTCTAGTGTGTAAATATGAATAGGGTCCTATGATTATGTCAGTGTTTGAGTGAAATGTCTGGAAAACATCATCTGTAAGTAATAGGGTTGAAATTAATTGGAAGTTAATGAAATCTTCTTGAGGTACCTTTTTTTTTTTTTTTTTTTTTTTTTTTTTTTTTTTTTTTTTTTTTTGCTAGGCTCTGAGACAGTTGTGTAATTTGCAAGGGAATACTACAGTGATTATGACATTACTTCAATGTATACACAGTGCACTGGGAATACATGAGAGAGAAAAACATACATCAACTAGAAGCAAAGAGAAAATGTTCCAAAAAGTTGAAGGTAAAAGCTCGGGATGAAAATCATAAGAAATAAAAAGTGATGAACTGTGATCTTAAAGGAGCTTCTTCAGATACTTTTATGAAAGCATTTGTGGCTGACATTACGGTGCAGCAGATAAAGCGGCCACCTAGGACACCTGTATCCCATATCAGCATGCCTGGTTTGAGTCCTGGCTATCCTCTCCCAATTCAGCTGCCTTCTAGTGTGTGGCAGTGGGCAGAAGATGATGGTGCAAATGCTTGGGCCCCAACAGTTAAGTTGGAGACCTGACTTCTGACTTCGGTCTGGCCCAACCATGTTTGTTGCGGCATTTGGGGAGTGAATCAGCAGATGGGAGACCTTTCTCTCTCCCTCTCTTCCTCTCTCCCTCTCTCTCTCTCTCTCGTCTGCTCTATCTTTCTCTCTGGTTCTCTGTATTGCACCGCCTTTGTAAAGGAGAAGAAAATAAATAAATAAATAAATAAACAAACAAACAAACATTTTCTAAAAAGAAATGTTTTATTTTTAAATTTGGTAATTGTGATTAGAAAAATCAAGCTAGTTTTAATTTAAAGTGGATATCTGTGCCTGAACTGCAATATTACTGGGAAATTAATGTGAGATAAAGAGCATAGGAAGATTTTCACTTCTAGGCATTAGCAAGTTCATCACAACTTTCATGTCTCCCAGGAGAATCTATTTCTCTATCATCTCTAGGGTACCTCCCAGTCACTCTGTGTGTGTGCACTTCAGTATTCGACAACAACCTTAAGGGAAAGCTCAGATTGACTTTTCAGTGCAATTTTTCAGTCCAGCTATAGCCTTTGCCTTTCTTTCCCCTTAAAACACTGGCCGTATTTGCAATTGAAACATGCACTGAAACATGTATGCAACTAAATTTAAGGGATTTATGTTAACATAATTATTCCCTGATGTTCTAAATTTTGGAGGCCTATGAAGCATGAAAGTTCAAATTTTCTTGTTATAAAATTTATTTATTTGAAAGACAGAGGGACAGACATACAAAACAGGCAAAAATTCCACATGCTGGTTTACTCCCCAAATTCCAGCAGCAGCTGGTGTAGGACCAGGCCAAAACTTGGAGCCTGCAGCTTAATCCAGGTCTCCTACACGGGTGGCAGAGGCTCAGGTACTTGAGCCATCACCCACTGTTCCCAGAGTAAGCACTAACAGGAAGCTGGAATAGGAAATGAAATCAAGCCTCAAATGCTGGCATGAAATATGGGTGCAGGCATCCAAACCATCTCAACCAGAGCACCAAACATTCACCCCTGGAAGTGCAGACTTTCAAACATAGACAAAAACATGTCAAATTGTAGGCAATAGCCAAAAATTTGAAAAAGAAATTGAAGGGTAGGGATAATGTGATAATGTAAACTACAAAAGCAGAGTTTTGGTGATTAACCAGGCACTTGCTATGTGTGAGAATCAGATGACATAGGTTGTAAAAAAATGAAGATTTTAAGATTGGAGATATTGAAGAAATGGATAACAGAGGAAGAAGGAGTATGAATAGGGAAACTGAAGAGTTGTGGTCAGAGATCCAAAATGAAGAACATTCTGGACTTTGAAAGGTCCAGGTGGAAGCTCTGAGAGAGAGTGTCTCAAGTGGCTCTGAGGGTGAGCTATTACCTGGAAATCAGGCTCCCACTACGAAGCAGGAATCTTCTAAGGGGAGGCCCAAAGTTGGCTTTGGAAACAACAAATTGTGAAGCAGGTGTTAGCATCCTCAATAAATGCATTGTATCGCCAATGGGCTGTCATCACAACTTCAGGGTTTGGATGGTACTGTCAAGTCACATGACATTTAATGAATGTTTTGTTGGTTGCTTGTTTGTTAGGAGAGACTGGGAGGTCAATGAGCTGGATGAGCCGTGAGAATGTGGACCTATAACCTGGAGACATAGGGTCTCAAGAGAAAAAGAGAGACTATTTCAGAGAGATATGGGGAAAAGTGCTTTTTCTGGGGGCAGGCTGGGGGAAGGAAGGCTGGAAGGAATAGCTTACTGTCAGTGTAAGGAGGGCACGAGAAATGGAGCTGCCCTCAAAGTTCCCAACAGCTTCTCCTGAGCATCCAGCTTCCAGAATGGACAGAGATGGTCAGAGGCTGGCCAGGCCTGTTGATCACCTCCCGAAGCAGTAGGGGCAGGATGTGATGTCTGTGAGGGAAATCTTCTTTAGTTTCAGTTTGCTTGCATCCTTTTCTTCTCCTAGCATTCATCCAGGGATGCCATTAGTGTGTGTCATCATGGCCTGAAAACTGTGGTTGGAGAGAAGCTTGTTCTTTTTCATTTTCTTTAATAGACAAGTAGAATTAGACAGTGAGAGAGAAAGACAGAAGGTTTTCCTTCCGTTGGTTCACCCCCTAAATGGCCACTATGGCTGGTGCTGCGCCAATCTGAAGCCAGAAGTGAGGTGCTTCCTCTTGGTCTCCCATGCGGGTGCAGAGACCCAAGAACCTAGGCCATCCTCCACTGCCCTCCTGGGCCACAGCAGAGGGCTGGACTGGAAGAGGAGCAACCGGGACTAGAACCCGTCACCCATATGGGATGCCAGCACGGCGGGCAGAGGATTAACCAAGTGAGCCACGGCTCCAGCCTGAGAAACTTGTTCTTATGAAGATCAAGGTATAGTGGGAAGGGACTAGACCAACTCTCAGACTTACCATCCTACACATTGCTGAACAGCCAGAAACTTAACAGCAAAATAGATGGTAGCAATAAAACGGTTTAATACAGGGACTGGTGCAGGGAAAAGCAAACCATGGTTTCTCAAATCTCTGCTTTCTTTTGTAGCCATTTCCAGTAAGCTCCATTCAAAGGCAGTTGCCTTCCCCAGAGATGATAAATTAGTAGCTCTTGCCATACCCTCTCAAACACTTATTTTAACAGACAGCAATATGAGTGTGGTTGCTTGCACCCTTGACTGTCTTTCTAAGATCACTTACAGTTTTTATGGCCTCTTTCAACACGCTGCCATGTTTTCTGTACTTGGCTTCCAGACGCTATTTTAATACTGGCATATCTCTTGCAAGAAAGCCACATGGTGCACTATTATTGAGTTTTCTTTTTTGGCACTATGTTCCGCCAGCCTTAAAGATTATGTGGAAGAAGAAGAATGTCCTTCCACAATCATGGTTGCATCCCCTGACATTTCTCTGATAAACTTGTTTTGTGCTATCTCTGTTTTCTTTGTAAAGCTTTTCTCCTAGGATTTCATTACAGCTGAAGTGACAAGGATTTTGTTGTTGTTGTTTAAGTAAGTTGGCATGTGCTAAATTGCTTCTGATAGAAGAAGAACTCAATCAAAACTGACATGGTCTGTCTTATGTTTTCCTATAAGCTTGCTAGGTTGTGATATGTTTTAATGCTTAGACTTTGGTTCTGCCATGGGCATTATATAAGCAACTCCAGTTCGCATACCAATTCAGGAAATTAGTGCAGAGCTTGGAAAGTCTTGAAAATAAGGTGTGACCCTGATGAAGATAATTCTTGCTTCCAGGCTTTCATGGAGAAAGTATTAATTCATTAAATTATTCAAGCATGCTGCATACAAATGCTGACAGGCAATCCAAGGTGTGTTGTCTCTCGATCACTTTATTATTCATATCATTCTTTCACTAGAGGCATTAGAACATGTTTGATTAATATCACATTTCTGTTGTTCTTGTGGGCAATGTTCATTGTCTGTGCTTTGAGAAATAGATCATTACCTAATCTTGACTTTATGAAGAGGAGGATTCACACTGTCTCCCAGCAATGGTGGCCATTACAACATAGTTCAACGAGGGGCTTGGATGGATGGTGGTGATGTGGAGCATCTCATTTTACCCTGTTATGAAATAGAGCCTCTGAACCTCACTTAAGTCAACGCAAATCTTAGCAGCCTGTGTGTATTGCCTGGGTCCTTCACTGTTCTCTCACTTGTTAGCTCTTACATTCGTGATGTGATCAGTGAGAACTGTTTCTTCTAGCTGTTCTGCTAAACATGCAGGAGGACTGAAGATGTTTAAGAAGAATCTTGATGCACCAAGTACAGCTTAAACTTCTTGCTCTAATCTCAAAGTGAAAGTTATTAGGCAAGTCAGAATGGTTTACCTAATAATTAATTTGCTTTGCTTCTGGAAGCATAAATTATTCTGGAGCATGTTTCAGATTAATTTAGGAAAATTCCATATTTGGATGTGTTTTATGTATAAATACCACAATAACAGGAGTTTGAATATTACTATTAATTAATGTTTTAAAAATAGACGCACCCTTCACCAAGAAGAGGTATCCAGAGTAAGCTGGAGAAAACTGGAAAGCCGGTGTATGCAGAAGCATGTTTCATACCCCGGAATATCTACCTTTGGTCTCATATAACTTTTCTGTGGGCCCTAGAATCAGCAAATAAGGATTTAAAAACTATATCCAACAAGTTGACCCCGGCCTTGGGGTCCTTGGGAATCCCGCTTTGCCTGAGTTGCAGCAGATTCCCTGGTCTGAGTCGCCTGCTACAGCGAGTTCCACCAGACTCAAGGCTCAGTGCTCAATCTCTCAATTCCCCTTTGACTGCACTCAGATCACTGAGAAGCATGACTGCGTGCATGCTGTATGCTGTACCTGGTGTTGACTTACCCTGTGGCTTTCCTTCTGTCCAGTGTGTTGCCAATGTGTACTTGCTCTTTTCTTGTCTTCCCAAAGTTAATAAAAGAATGAAGTTGGCAAAAGATTGGCACACAGAAGGTAATGTCATCTCCTTTATCTATATTTCAGTTCTTTTGGTTGTCTTGATTCTACAAATGAGTAGAGTGTGTCTCTTTCTACAGCTCTCCATGCCATAGACTGCATCCAATTTCATTGTATTACAAAATAAATTGACATTTGTATAGGTAAATACTTTGAGCTTTAGTGGAAAGGCAAAATGCTATTAAACTCATTCTGCTTTAGATTGTGTAGATGTATGTGATATGTTTTATAAATATTTCTGTGAAAATGGTTTTTACAGCTTGAAAAGTTAAGGTTCAGTTATCTGTAAAATTAACATATTTGTACAGATCATTCCCCATCAATGTCAGATTAATAGAGTGTTCTGCCTACTGCCATTGCACCCTTTGGCATTTATCTCCTACCAAAATCTATAACCGTGATGAACAGAACTTTTAAGAAAGATTCCTTTTAGGAAAGTTGATGGCAAGGAGATCTATTTTGAAATTAGCAAAAGCCACCTTAGACTTGGTTTAGTTGAGCACTCAAAGTTTTGTGCTTCCCTATTATGTCAATGAAATCCCTGGGCTAAACCTGGCATCAGTACCATTGTATATGTTTGTAATCTGAGCCAGACATCTGTGAGTGCACTAAACAAGCCCCAGGGCAGGAAGGCTGGCATATTTCCACCTGAATGACTGTTTAAGTAAAAGCAGCACAGGGGAGAAAGACAGGGTAGTCTGTTTTCTTTGTAATTGGTGTTGGCTTGAATGTATGCAATTCATAAACCTACTCAAAGGCTGTTCATTTTCAAGAAGACAATGCTTTTATATAATGCAGCAATCAAAAAAGAACTGGGAGGTGCAATAAAGTTTTCACTGCAGGAACAGTCTAAACATTTCCTGTAGCTTTTCATGTATACCATGCTTCACCCCTTTCCAAACTTACCACCGCATGACTTACTGGCAGCTCCACCTCCACGCGCACACATACCTAAAGTATGATGCCAGTGTCCTTGCTTTTCTGGCCTACTTGACAAGTGCTTTGAAAGTATCTGACAGAATTTCAAAAACCTCATGGATAAATGAAAACGATGCTGAAGTTTATTTTTGTTCAAACATTTTTGAAATCCATGCATAGGAAGGATATCTTAAAAGTACATGGAAATGCATATTATGAGAAGAGCTATAAATGGATTTCAATTTTTTTTGCAACAAATTATTTGAATTTTCTACAGATTTTTTGAGACACCCAGTCAGTCCTTAGAAAGTAGGCCCAAAGTTTTTTTTGGTGGCCCATGGCTTGAAGAAATTTGTGCATCAACCAGTGGCTACTGAATATGAAAGAAAAACTAGTTCTAAAAAATTATAAATCTATTCCACCATTTCTTTATAAATTAGAAATTGAAGATCTATAGAAAATAAATGGGAACCTGCTTTCAGTAATCATTTCAGAGAAGAACTTTCAGGCATTGCTGTAAATGTGGCTCGGGGCTATTTGCTGTGTGCTAGCATTGCCAAGCAGAAGGGTCAGCTAGTGGCAAATGGTGGAGGGGCATTCACTAACTGTCTCAGAGGGAGACATAGTAGCGTGGGACTGGATATTGGACTGTATCCTAGGAATGGAACCCTCCTCCCGGATGCTGTCATTTGTTGGTAGGACATTAGTGACAGCAGCCTTGTTTTCAGAGACTAACTATGTTGGACTCAAGTGTGAATCAGTTGAGGGTAGTTACCAGTTTCAAGGGAACTGCAAGGAAATGCCATCTGCCTGACACTGGCACACATAAGGGGTCCTCAGCTCTGGTGGGCAAACTGAACATGGCAAATCCCTGCCCCTGAGGAGAGGACAATCATCTGGCCTCATCTGGGCAACTGCCAGATACACTGTAATGAATTTCTTACTTTCCTCATCTGATTTGAACTTCTCATCTCCACAAAGAAATATAAAAATATTGAGCATCAAAATTATATTTCAGGTTTGAGTATTATTATTTAAAGGAAAATATGATGTTGATAAAATTTATTTAGAAAGGATAGGTAAGGAGGTTACCATAATTTCCATGGAGTGCTTCGTTTTTCATGTGAATAAGAGTTCCAGGCCATTAGTGGGTTGGGTATTCTCACCTTTCTTTGTTTAGTAATTTACTCCTAAATCTGTTTCAATACCTAATAATTTCCTAGAGTAAAGTATGTCATAAGTATTCCAGAACAAACCAACCACAGGTCACCTTGCTCATGTAACTTTTACACTTCCTTTGAGCCTGCCAAAATTTTATGGACATGAATGTGTCTTATGTAAAAAGTATATATAAATTCAGATTTTTTGCACCAACTTATCTTTTAATTCCATTTTTTGCAAACGTTGTGATGTGTGCTCATATTGGTTCTATAGCAGATCAAGTCCTCACTAGCTTCATCGCAAAAAAAAAAAAAAAAAAAAAAACTTAAAAATAGCTTCTGTCCTCAATTACCAGGAATTTCAGAAATAGTTCTTAACTGATGCCATAAACCAATCTGCGACCATGTGGCATGTGTCGCCTTTTCTTCTGTTGCTTTGACATATTGTAGTTAATAGCTGATCTTGTGAATCTTTTTTTTTTTTTTTTTTGGCAGGTAGAGTTAGACAGTGAGAGAGAAACAGAGAGAAAGGTCTTCCCTTTCCGTTGGTTCACCCTCCAAATGGCCGCTATGGCTGGCACGCTGCGCCAATCCGAAGCCAGGAGCCAGGTGCTTCCTCCTGGTCTCCCATGGTGGTGCAGGGCCCAAACACTTGGGCCATCCTCCACTGCACTCCTGGGCCACATCAGAGAGCTGGACTGAAAGAGGAGCAACCAAGACAGAATCTGGCACTCCAACTGGGACTAGAACCCAGGGTGGCGGCGCCGCAGGCAGAGGATTAGCCAGCCAAGTGAGCCGCGGCGCTGCCAATCTTATAAATCTTAACCAATGCATTTGCCTAGGATTCAACCCACAGAGCTCCAGGTGAACAGCCTCTAATCCAAATATTTCAATCATCAATTTTTGCATTTTATGAAAAAGCAAAGGAAATGACTTCCACCATACCCCAATGTTTATTTCAGATCCAAAACAAACAAACAATATATAAATCAACTGAAAAAGCCATGGAAGGAGATGATTGAATAGGCCTTGGTAATGTGTGCCAAAGCTAATAAAACAAGGTGGTGGATGTACAGAAAACTCTCTAAGTTAAAAGACAAGTAGCTGTAGATTAAAAGGAATAAAACTACACCATAAAATACAATATTTATAGTTGGGTAAATGAAACAAATGTGTTTGTAACAGAAAAGTAAGAAAAAAGTGCAAACTAAGTTCAGAAATGGAGTTTCTTCTTAGAAGTAAGGAAGGGATTAGAGTGCTGGTTATAAAGATTCTTAGCTTATGAATTTGTTTTTTTCCTGCAAGAATTTTCATATAAATCAGTCAATCCTATGGGGGGGCATAGGATGGGTTCAGAACTATTCAGAACAGTTACATATCATTGTCTGCTTACTAAAAAACAATAGTTTGTGTTCACCACTTTGTTTCATTTTGCTTATTACTGGCCCAGAGTGAATATGCCATGCTTTGAAGAACATGTCTGAAGGCACAGGTGAGTTTGTCTTTAAAATCTGAGCACATAACTGAAATAAATTTTGTAAATTTCCATTGCAAAATGTCAAACTCATCTCTTCCTTCCTTAAAGATTACTTCAATGGATGAATGTACTCTCTCCTACATTCTTTGGAAACTTCATTCATTGAACATTGTTCTCTTCATTCCTCTGTACTTCTCTTTCATCCCTCCACAACAAGTCCTGTCCCTCAACTTGTGTGGGAGTGTGTGTATACAAATATGTAAATATATACACAAATATATTTCACATGCAAATAACTTTGTATTCATAGGGTACAGTGTGATATTTTAATGCATAGAAACATATGGAATGATTAAATTTGTCATATTGGGACATATCCCAAACCTCAAATACTTACATTTCTTTGTGTGGAGAACATTTAAAATCCACTCTTTTAGCAGGCTTTGAAATGTATTGTGTATTATTTTTAACTCTAGTCAAATTAAAACCACCATGAGGGATTTGGGTCATAATTTGTAAAACACAATCCCAACACCATAATCTTGAATGTTGAAATCCTGAAAGGTCAAAATCCCTAAAGTATGAGATCACAGAAAATCAAAAGTATAAAAAATTTTGTTCTCAGAACTCAATGTTAACAAATTATTTAAAAGATACGTATTTATATTTCTAAAAGGTGATTTATTTGAGAAATATACATAAACATGGAACACTTCACAAGTCACTGTACACAGTAAAAAAAAGCAATGGTAGCATACAAATTTTGCAAGGATAACCAGTCAAGTATGTTAATAGTCACATTGAGTGTAACAGTTATGATAGACAAACCACATTTACAAAGAAATGTCCCAAAAGCAAAATGTGTAAACATATACCATTAAGGTTGGTAATTGTATGACCCTAGTTTTATAATACAGTCATCTGAATAACGATGACAATAACCCTAATTCTTTTGTCTAACACAGGCCAATGGGAACCTGGAGACTCCACCATGCCTGCACTGCAGCTCAGTCCAAGTCCAATGGCCTCAGAACCAAGGAAGCTGATGGGGTGAGTCTGAGCTGGAGACTGAAAACCTGAGAACCCTGGAGGCTGCTGTTGAAGTTCTGGAGTCCAAAGCTCATGATCCTGGAGTTCTGATGTCCAATGCAGCAGAAGAAAACCTTCTCCAATTCACCCTCTGTTTCTCTGCAGGGGCTGAGACCACTAGTTGGTGGGTGTTCACACTTAGGGCAAGTCTTATCCCTCAGCCACAAAGATGTTTGCACCAAACTCATCTGGAGACACCCTCATGGGCTCATCCAAAATAATGCTCTACCAGATTTCTAGGTATTCCTTGTGCCTTAATTCAATGCATCTATCATGAGTTCAACTAAAAAAAGCATTAATCTCTTTTGCAGAATTCAGCATTCTATCCCTTTTATTTTCTGTGGGAATTTTGGTTTCCAAGATGTTGGCTTTTAGGATTTCAACATTCCATATTTTAATCTTTTTGGATTTAGGTTTTTTTTTTTTTTTGGAAGAGGGGGCTGGTTTTTGAGTTTAGAAGTTTAGATCTTTTGGGATTTTAACTTTGGGTTTATGGTGTTTGGGATTGTATCTTTTGGGATTATGATCAGCCATCACACAATGAGATATCATTTCATACCTTTTAGGTTGGCTATTCTCAAAAAGATGAAAGTCAATGATTATTGACAAGGATAGAAAAAGAAACCCTTATACACTGTTGATGATATTCTAAATGAAAATAGACATATTGGAAAACACTATGGAAGCCCCCAAGAAAACTAAAAATAGAATTACCTTGTGATCTAGCAATCCTACTTCTGGCTGTAAATAGGAAGAAATTAAAATCAATATTTCAAAGAGGTACTTACATTGTCATTTTCATTACAACACTATTCACAATCAAAATGCAAACTCATGTGTTCATCCATGGATAAATGGATAAATAAATGTAGAATACATACACGATGGAATATTATTCAGTCTGTCTTCCAAATTCTAACCATTATCAGTCTTTCTCCATACAAAACAAATGGCTTAACAAATGAACAAAGTATAACCATTCTGCCTCAATCACTGTTTCCTTCGTTTTTTGCTTTGGAGCCCTCTCATTTCTTTGCATCCATCTCATTTCACTCCTCAGTTCATTGTAATTCGTTTCTGACTTTCAACATTCCTTTAAAACTCCTTTCACTAACAAGGAGAGACAGTAGATTTCAAGATAAAAAATATCCAAAAATCAGTTCAAAGCTTTAAGTTTCTACTCCCAGGAAGAAAAGTACACACACACACTGACAACCAAAATTTGTCAGATACAACCATGTATCTGATTTTAATTATCCTTGGTTTAAGTGCATTACCCATGAAACTAAACTCTGTAAGTTCAAGAACCATAATCTTTTTCCTACTGAATCCTTAATAATGCAAATAGTGTCTGGAATCTAGTGGGCCTTTAATAAATAAGCATTAAATGTGTAAGTCAATATCCTCATTGCCATGGATTCTGGTGAGTATTTCACTATTCTATTAATAATTAGCATTTTTGAATACTAACAAAGGATCATGTTAGGCAGTAGGCTTTTGATTTTATTGGTGCAATTCTCATGAATTTTACAATCAATATCTTTCCATTGTTACCCTGGGTGGTATCCAAACCATGCAATTGAAATAGCTACAGGAGAAAAGACAGTCATTCCAGCCCTTACCTTCTATTTCTTAAAGTACATAGAAAAAGAGTTTAATTCAGAATCTCCAGCAATATGTCTCGCTCCTTAATATTCACAGACCAAACTCGTCTGAAATTTTTACTCACCAATTCGTATTCTAATGTCTGTCTCCTAAAACTACCTTCCAACTATTCTATTTTCTTTTATCTTTTTCCTCCTCTTAAAACTGAATAATTTAGATTGCTTAGTCTCTTTACCTAAATGATTTTCTTTTCCCTCAAGACTTAATGCCACTGTCCTTCTGTGCCTGCCATAGTACACTCTGCACACACACACACACACACACACACACAAACAGTATTTGTCGAGACAGGGGAGATACAGCATCCCTGAAGACTTCCTTTTTATCCTTTTGTAACCCACTGGGAACAAAAGCTCTATGATATAAAGCAACTTACAGACAAACTCGCTGATAGGCTGAAGCAAGACCCGTGCAGATCCCTTTGAGTCCCCAAACCATGGTCTTGAACACTGTATTAACTCTCTCCTTGAAACTATTCATTCATTCAGTTATTATTAGGGTTACTTAATATATACCAGAGAATTTGGGACCTACAATAAAGAAATTAACAAAATTATGTAAAAATTTTACATTTTTGAAAATGATTTCCAAGTGGGAAAATAAAATATATATGGTAAAAATAGCAAAATAAGATACAGAATTTACAAGTTATTTCACAATATAGAATAATATAATTTGAAGACATGCCAGATAATGAGAGGAGAAAGAGTTGTTGATATTTAAACAGATCAGCTGGGTCATCCATACTGGGAAGGTGATATTTGAAAAGTGACTTGTGGGAAGTGGAGGAATGAGATAGACAGGAGCTCTGGAAAGATCACTCTTCATAGACAGACTGACATTGCAAAAGTATTAAGTAGGTTTTTCTCCTCAAGAAAGAGCAAAAAGGGGGCCAGTGTTGTGGCATAGTGGGTAAAGCTGCCAACAGCAATGCCAGCATCACATATGGTCATTTCTTTCTGTCTCTGTCTCTCTCTCTCTAACTGCTTTCAAATAAATGAAATAAATCTTTTAAACAAAAAAAGGCAAAAAGGCAGTGGTGCCTGGAGCAGCAGAAATCAAGAACAGACTAAGGGAGAGATGTGTTGAAATATTTTGTGTTTATGGATTTTTATGTTAATGACACATTATTTCATTGAGTCCTCCAAAGAGCCAGTGAGTCTGACAGATTTTTACTTACTTGAGGAAAATAGTGTTATTAAAAAGTTGGTGTATTAGACTTCTCTAGAGAAACATATCCATTAGGGGATAGGGAATAAATTCAGAAAGTTTGTGGAAAAAATTGGATTAAAAGATAAATTTAGGAGATATGTATCTGGCACAATGGTTACGTCTCTACTAGGTACACTTACATCCAGTACCAGAGAGCCTGGTTTCTGCCCCAGCTCTGCTCCACACTGTAGCTTTCTGTTAATGGATCCTGAGAGGCAGCAGTTGATGCCTCAAGTACTTCAGTCCCTGCCAACCACATAGGAATCCAGGATTGAGTTCCTGACTTAAATCTGTCTCTGTCCTAGCTGCTGTGAACATTTGGGAGTGAACCTACAGATGGGAAATAGCTTTCTGTCTCTATCTAGCTCTCTGCCATTCAAGTAATATATATATAATATATATCATATTCATAGTAATATATATTACTTGAATACTTACTATACATATATATATATAGTAAGTTTATTTGAGTGCATAAAGTTTTTTTTTTTTTTTTTTTTGACAGGCAGAGTTAGACAGTGAGAGAGAGAGAGAGAGACAGAAAGGTCTTCCTTCTGTTGGTTCACCCCCTAAATGGCCACTACGGCCAGCGCTGCGCCAATCTGAAGCCAGGAGCCAGGTTCTTTTCCTGGTCTCCCATGCACGTGCAGGGCCCAATCACCTGTGCCATCCTTCACTGCCTTCCCGGGCCACAGCAGAGAGCTGGACTGGAAGAGGAGCAGCTGGGACTAGTACCCGGTACCCCAAGCGGGACTAGAACCCGGGGTGCCGGAGCAGCAGGTTGAGGATTAGCCTAGTGAGCCGTGGCGCCGGCCAAGGGTGCATAAAGTTTTAAAATACATACACACTATTTTCATAATTCATTCCTTGTGAATCTTTTCATGGATTTCAAAACTGTTTTGGAGAGTGAGAGAGATTTATTATGGAGAATTGTTTCACAGTACTCTGAAGTCTGAAGTGTCCCACCGAGATCCCAATGGCATGAGAAGTAGAGCACCCTGGTGTAAACACCAATCTGAAAGCAGGAAAAGCTGGGATAAGACGGTGCAGCTCAAACATTGAGGCAGAGAAAAAGCAATGCTTTTCTCCCCACCCTGTCTGTGTCCTACTGTGGCCTTCGTCAGCCTGGAGGACATCCTCTCACATTGGGGAAAGCCATCTTTCAACTGAGTCCATTGATTTCAGTGCTAATCTCATCCAGAAGCACTCTCACAGAAATAATGTTTAATGTGCACACCCTGTGACCCAGTCACACTGACAAAAGATTAAGCATCCCAGGTGGGGTGCTCATCTTATTCACAGAAAGTCTTACAGGTAACTGTGTATTATTCATTCCTTGTAATTCTTTCAATCCCTTAGGAGTACACGCTCCTGAACTGCCTCTTAACTCTTGGAATTTGCAATTTATTTGTCATGAACTCATGTATTTTAACCCAACTGGTTGGCAAATGTCCATTGATAAAATAAATACGTAGAAAAATGAGTGAATCAAATATCTGGAACTTGTGTATTTAGTAACGAAATAAAATATCATGTTATGCGGACATATCGGAGAATTGAACCATGCACTGATTTTGATTGAGCACTTGTCAAAAGTTTTCTTGTCAGTGACATTTAAGAAAGGCAGGCTTTATATATTCTCCAAGCTCTATCCTTGTCAAGAGTTAATTGAAAGAAATGGCATTCCTGAGTTAGGTTTTCAGTTTTGTCCTTGACTTTTATAATAAGATATTTGTAAGAAGGATGTGAGTGTAGTTTCCCTTAGAAAGTCATAGGCAAATATGTTGTTCATTAAGTCACCTAATCTTGCTTACATAAAGGTGTATTTGGTACATTTCTTCTAAGATTCATTGCAACGAAAACATTTGCTTTACATATTAGTTTCATGTTTTTATTGTTTCACTAATGGGAATGACCTAAATTCTAATTCCTTCCCTTACTGTTGTCCATGAATCTCAAAGCTATAATGAATATATATATATATATATATATATATACAGACAATTTTTGTTATAGAAGATCCTGTGACAGGTACAACAACTGATAGAATAGTGCTCCTATGTTCAGAAAGTTTGCAGGGGCATTTTAAATCTATGTTCCAACAACAGTGACATAAGAGGTAAAGTGTTAATAAATTTTAGTGTGGTTCAAGAGAGATTATTTCAACAGTGGAGAATGGTAGCAATTAACTTAAAAGCATATATCTATCATCAGTTCAGAATCTTTAAAAAATCTCTTAAAAACTCATATTTATCATTTGAAAAAATGCTTTCCCTTTAATATTTTTTCTACATGTGAAAGCTAGAGCATATCCTTTCCTGGGGTAGGCAAGGAATTTATCTCTGCTTCTAATAATTGCATACCTTTATTATGTTTGACATCACACATCCTAATACCTTCCTATTTAACTTATAATTTGTTCTGAACTGGATGGATGCAAATAGGGAAAATTTCTCTAAGAATTATGAAATTAAAAAAAAAGATGAAAGAGGCTGTGAAGATTTCCTGGAAAAGGGCAAAATTAGAATCTTTTTGGATTAAGTAATTGTTCATTTTTTCTTTAGGTGAGGAAATGAACCAAATACATTATGGAAACATTTTTCTCCAGATCTCTCTCTCTCTCTTTCTTGTGTTCTTGATTTTCCTCATAAGAGTTAGAGAAGTGCCTATACTTGACCCTTGCATGTATTCACAAGTTCAGGGTGCGGTGTCTGCATGTATCTCTACCTGAGTATGTCTCTGGGGGTCTGACGTCTGTATCTATGTGGTGAGACAAGGAGGCAGAGCAGTGGTCGAACTACCATAGGGCAGTTCCTGCTATCTCAGAGTCTACAGGACACGAGTTTGCTTCTTCTCATTCTGTAAGTAAAAAGACCTCCTTTAATGGACCAGGTTTATCAGTTTAGGGGGCCAAGTCTGACCTGAGTTAACTTACAACTCACTGTATAATAATTATAATACATCAGCAGGCTAAATGACAACACACATCAGGTGCTAGTCCAGAGACATCAGACCATAAAAGGAATGTTTCTACCTACTTCTCATAAAATCCATATATAATCTGTCCCTTCATTAGAATGTGCCACCCCTTCCACAAAAACAAAAACAAAAACAAAACCCCACACACACACTTAATGTTAAACAGAGTTCACAGATGAGGCCACCCCATCCCTTGTAAGCCCGCAATCTAACTGTGCAATGTGCACTTATTTCTCCATAAAATGCCTGCTATTCAACATTCTCTGACTTGCTCCTGCATTTGCCCTCCAGGCAAAATCAAGAATCTGGTTACTTGTCAGGGGATGTGGGCCAGCGCCAATAGGAGTAACATTTACCTTGGCTGGAATCTGGAATTTTAGCCAAGATTTACTGGCACAGATGTGAGATTTCAGCTATCAGTGTGAAATAAGTAAAGTCAGCAATAAGACAAAGACTCTAGGAAAGTGTACCATTGAAAATAAGAGTGGTGCTTAATTAAACATCATCATGCAGCTTCTTACAAAGCTACTGTTTTGGGACCCTGCATGAATAAGGGGTAGTTATGATGGTTTCTGCTTAAGATTCATTTTTTGTATGTTTAGGGGGAGAATACATTTTTTTGCAAGAATAGAATCTGTTTAAAATCTAATTTCAATATAATTGTATCAAAAACACTTAGCACCACACGATTTGCATGAAAACCCCTCTATCATAGGCACCAGCTAGATGTTGACTAAATGATACTTCTAATTCAGTGGGGAACACTAATCCACATCTCCTGGACTAAACTGTTTTTATCATTGTTTAGCAGAAGAAAGACAGCAAAGTTGCTATTTCAAGGTTGCCTATTGTAGCCACAGGCTCTTCTAGGCCCACATTTCTGACTTGCCAGCCATGCTCTCCAGGCTCGGCTTCCCTTTGTGGGACATATCCCACAAAGGCTGTTAGGATGTCACTATTCATAAATGTGATAACCACTGCTAAAGAAGCCTGAGCTCGTTAATTCATCTCGTCTCACAGTTCGGGATGGGGCGGGGGTGGCTATGTTTAAAAGTGCTTTAAAGTAAGGGTTCCAGAACCATCTTTTCGTCCACACAATCAGCTCTCCATGATGAAAGAAGATCCTACATAAAATACATTTATGATCTGACGAGTACACCCTCATTACAGTTTTAGATCTCCATTTCAAAGACCTCATGCCTACGTTCCTCCCATGAAGTAGGACCTCTCTAAAGTGCATCACAAATGGGCTGTCGCACGCTGGGTCATAAACCGCATATTGGTTGATTAGAGAAAAATAAAAGGCAACACTGGGATTCACTCCCTTGGAAGTTGGTGTTCTCACCAGCCAGGCTCACCCTTACCTGTCCAAGGCACCTCTCTCAGCACCCTTTCTCATTTCTTTTACATCAATCTGTTATAAAAGAGCCCTGTATGTGGCTTTATTCTCATGATAAAGCTTGTGAATTTGAGTCCTTTGTTTCATAAAAAGCCTGACAAATTCTGCTTTCACTCAGTCTCTGAGCACAGTGTCAACCAACTAAACAAGAATAGTGAAAAGCTGACAGCCCACCACGTAGATTTTATCCACAGGTAGAAGATCATTTCAAAGAATTTGAACCTGAAAACTCAATTAATTTGTTTCATAGATTAGTAGCATCAACTGTAGTGCAATACTCAGAGGGCAGAAAAATTTAGGAGTAGGTCAAAGGAACATGACCCACAAAAGTTCTTTGTAGTCAGAGTACTGCAGAAAAAAATGTCATCTTGGTCCTGTGTTGACTTTTTCCAGAAGTCAGTGTATCAGACACATTGTTTTACAAACAGTAGCCATACTTGCCTCCTCAGAGTCCAGTCATTTTAAAGAAAAGAACAGAAAAAATAATAGTGGATATGGTTTATATAAAGAAACCACAGAGTGACCAGCAAAGGCACTACGAGAAATAGTCAAAGCTTGAACACAGAAGCCTGAAAGTTAAAAACTCATGGAAACACAGCTACAAAATTAAACAAATCCTAGAGAATATTGATAGTATAGCCAATACGTTAAAATGCCATGACTTGTGAAAAACACCTTCAAGTTGCACATTAAAAATCAGACACCAGATAAAAGAAAATATTCTATATCAACATACAAAATATAGATTAAAAGGAAGACATGCCTTTAAACTTCTCTTTCCTGAAATTATATTCTTCATAAACAATGACAAGTGTGAAGTGTGTGTGCATATGTTTCCAGATTACTTACACGAGGTGGGGCTAGTAATGGGGTGGGAGCAGGTGGCTGGCAATATTTTGGGAAAGGACTTAATTTTGAAGCAGCTGTTGACAATTTTCCTACAGTATTATTCATCATTTTTAAAAATTAAAATGATTATAATTACCCTGATATGTCACATCAGATGTGACTGAAAAGATGAAATGGTGGTGGAGATGGAGAAAGAGCCTACATTCCCAGATGAGAGGGTCTGCAGTGCTCCCTAAACCCCCAAGCTGCAGGCTTCCATGGGAGGGTGCCCCAATTGATGAAGCTCAGGTGAGTCATAAAATCTAGCAGAAGGCCTGTGCGTTCCACTGGCCACCTGATCAGAGCTCATCTAGTGATTGTCATCACTTTGTAGCTACCATGCAGTTAATACCCAGTGTATTTGACACCTGCTATGTTAAATTAGTACTTGCAGAATTAACACCTGCTGTCAACCACCCAGCACGAATGTTGCTTTCTTCAGAATCAGGAGGAAGTAAATCATTTCCCTAGGAATTTGTGTAAATTATTTTTATGGATGGAGAATGACTTGGACAGATTTGAGAACTGGCAATCAAGAGTCTTCATATTTTATGGCATTAGCACTGTTCATAACTCAGTCTCTTTCTGGCTTGGAGAATAGATGTCTCAAAAATGAGCTTAATATCTTCCCTGGCATTAAAGAAGATACTGGGTACAAAAATGTTTTTTAAAGTATGAAAAGCAATGCAGGTGTGAAGCAGCACACTAATTGCCCATTAATAATAATCATAATAAACTTATTATTTTAAATGTTCATTGTTTGTGAATGAGAAAACCTTTATCTCTTGAAGTACATTTTCTTTCAGGAGAGTATAGTAATTCAAACATTCTTTAAATAACATATATAATATTGCACTGGTGTCGTTCTTTTTTAAAATTTTATGTATTATAATTGACATTAGCACTGTATAATTACATACTAGGTATAATATGTCTAGGTGCATATTCCATGAGAAAATTAACATTGGATTCCTCCTACCTCAAACATTATTAATGATGGTAGTATGATGGTGTAATAATAGGAAAGTACTATAGCATCATGCTTGTTAATGTAGGATAGTCCTTTCCTCAAAAAATAAGTGAAATAAACAACACAAAATAGAACAAAAGGGGTAGGTATTGTGGCACAGATAAATTGACACTCGGGACACTTTGATTCCATTTGGACTGCTTGAGCTTGAGTCCTATCCCTGGTTTTGGTTCTGGTACAGCTTCCTGCTAATACATGTGGAGGCAGCAAAATGGTTAAATTGTTGAGTCCATGTTGCCCATGTAGGAGACCTGGTTGGAGTTCCTGGCATTTGGCTTTACCTCAGCCCAGCACTGTCTGCTGTAGGCATTTGGGGAACGAACCAGGGGAAGCAAGATCTCTCTCTCTCTCTAACTCTATCACTGTCTCTATCACTTTGCCTTTCAAATAAGTGAAAACAAATAAGTAAACATTAAAAAACAAAACAACAAGCTTCAAACATGATTATATTACAAAGATTTCTTTGTGGATCAAAGAAAATAATAACAAAGGTTGGAGACTTGAAATTCAGCTTCAGTTTGCTTATTCACATTGATTTAACAACAGGTTGCTAAATACTGTGCAAAAATTGTACCATTAACTAAAAAATACTGTTTTTGATTCACAGCACTTCAAATTTCATTAGGATGGGAATTTTAATTATTCTTTTAAAAAAGATTTATTTATTTGAAACACAAAGTTACAGAGAGAGAGAGAGAGAGAGAGAGAGAGAGAGAGAGAGACCATCTGCTAGTTCACTCCCCTAATGGCAACAATGGCTGGAGCTGGACCAATTTGAAGCCATGATCCAGGAGCTTCATCCAGGTCTCCCACACGGGTGCAGAGGCCCAAGCACTTGGGCCATTTTCTACTGGTTTCACAGGCCACAGCAGAGAGCTGGATCAGAAGTGGAACAGCAAAGACTGTAACTGGCACCTATATTGGGATGCTATTGCTGCAGGCAGAGGCTTAACCTACTACTCCACAGTGCTGGCCCCATCATTTATTATTTTTCAAAAAAGACTAGCACTCTCGATGAGCAAAATAATAATGGAATACAAAGTGGGAAAGGTTTCATTTTGAGGAACAAGCCAAAGCAGATATTAAGATTGTAGAATTGGGGCTGGCCCCATGGCTCACTAGGCTAATCCTCCGCCTGTGGCGCTGGCACACCGGGTTCTAGTCCCGGCCAGCGCACCGGATTCTGTCCTGGTTGCTCCTCTTCCAGTCCAGCTCTCTTCTGTAGCCCGGGAAGTCAGTGGAGGATGGCCCAAGTACTTGGGCCCTGCACCCGCATAGGAGACCAGGAGGAAGCACCTGGCTCCTGGCTTCGGATCAGCGCAGTGCACTGGCTGCAGTGCACTGGCAGTAGCGGCTACTTGGTGGGTGAACCAATGGAGAAAGGAAGACCTTTCTCTTTGTCTCTCTCTCTCTCACTGTCTACCTCTGCCTGTCAAAAAAAAAAAATTAAAAAAAAAAAAAACATTGTGGAATTGAAGCAAGGGAGTGATGTGAACTCTAGTAAGTAACTTAACATTTATGGACCTCAATTTATATATTTATATATTTATAGTTAAGGAATTTGACAGAACTGATAGCATAAGGCTGATACAAAGATTACAACTTTGAAACAATGATTAACGCATAGAACACATTCTAAACGTGCTCATCATATAGCTGAAAACTGGGAAATTTGAGAAAGCTTTGATCAACCATTTTCACTTGTGCTGAGCCTCTGTTAAACTATAATATCAATCCCTACATTCAGTGGGGAAGGCTGTTCCATGTGGAATGTGGAAGACTTGGAAAGATCTGACCATTTGTATGTTTGCAAGAAATCATGATGGGGAGAAAGCTGGTTGGCAGAATGGGAGCCTACATATGGAATGCCTGAAAACCAGAATCAGAGAGTGCATGACTGTCTATGAGTGACAACAACCATGGAAATTGTTAGAGCAATTTGCTTCTTGTTTCCTGAGGGGTCATAAATTAAAGAAAAAGTGTGGAAAATTGACAAGTGTGAAAAAGAGACTGTTATAATATAGTCCCAGAAACAAAGCCAGCAGGGAAATGTTCCCTGGTTTCTTACTAAGAGTCAAGCCTCCTTGGCTATTACCTTTTAGGCATTACCTATCAGCCATGCGTTCCCTAGAACCCAACACTCAAACTCATTTGTCTATTTTGCAAGATCTGTTTTATTTATTTGAAAGGCAGAATGGCAGAGACAGAGAGACAGACACCTATTTCACTTGCTAGTTCACACTTTGGGGCCAGGCCAAGCCAAAGCTAGGAGTTGTGACAGGGTGGCTTGAAGTTTAAAATTTTCCCAAAGGACATGGCATGCCATGGTGGTTATAGGCTATCTTGCTTGGCTGCTTCAGAGCAGGGACTGTTCTTTTGAGAGAAACAAGTTATAGATATATGTCTGCTCATCCGGTTGTAACCAGCATATTTCTGGCTTCTGTACTACTGCTTGCTTGAAAGTGGCCAAGGCCACCAAAATGTGGTTTGCGCCTTTAAAAAGCCCCCGTCACTGTCTGTAACTTGGGGCTGTCGAGAAAGCTCTGTGAGAAGGCAGTCGGCAGCTGGCTAATAAAGACTCCTAATTTGACTCCAAAATCCTCGTTGTGTTTATTTATTTATTTATTTGATAGGTAGAATTACAGATAGTGAGAGGGAGAGACAGAGAGAAAGGTCTTCCTTCTGTTGGTTCACTCTCCAAATGGCCTCAACAGCTGGAGCTGCGCCGATCCAAAGCCAGGAGCCAGGCACTTCTTCCTGGTCTCCCAAGTGGCTGCAAGGGGCCCAAGCACTTGGGCCATCTTCTACTGCTCTCTCAGGCCACATCCGAAGAGGAGCAGCCGGGACTAGAAGCAGCGCCCATATGTGATGCTGGCGCCGCAGGTGGAGGATTAACCGACTACGCCCATGGCGCCAGCCCCTCTCGCTGTGTTTTTAATCTGTGCTCCACACAACAGAGTGAGTACTCAACCCAGGTCTCCCACGTGGAAGGTGGAGGTCCAATACTGGATCCATCCAGGCTGCTGGATCTGAAAAGGATTCAGAATTTAAACCCAAGCCCTCCAGTAAGGAATGCTGGCTTCCAGGTGGTGGCTTCCAGGTGGGTGAGACTCAGCAGTGGTCCTAAGAAAAGAGAGTTTGTGAATGTTTCCAGTGGGGAATTCTCTGTCAGGGACTCAGTGGAACTATGCTGTGTGGGTTGCAACTATTACATAAAACTTGAAGAAGCAACAATCTTAGAGATTAATACACCTAACAGCTAACTCTTGTTAATCTGAATTGCAGCTGCAAAGCCCCAGTTTAAGGATATTCTACTCTTAATACTATCTGCAAGTCTCAAAGTTGAACCAAATGTAATCATTTTAAAGCTGAGCTTAATAACACTTACATGCCTACACTTTACATGAGGCAATACAAGAAATTCTAGATAATTCTAGACCAGGATGGCCCATAATTCTTTGCTTTGGCTGAATGAAAAAATGTTAATTTTAATATTTTTAACTTTTATTTAGTAAATATAAACTTCCAAATGGATCCCCCCCATAACTTCCCTCCCACTTGCGCCCCTCCCATCTCCCGCTTCCATAATAGGAGCGATAATTTCTTCTATAAAAACACCAATTCATGTCCTAGTTTGAATTGAGAGACTCTTTAGGGTAAATACACTGTGTGGAATAAAGGAGAAGAATTCTCAGAACAGCACAATAATGGTTTTTCTACTCTATCCTCTCTTCTACCTCTTAATGTGGGTTTTTGTCTCACAAAGAGACAAACACTTTTAAAAATGCAAACCTGATTTTATTATCTGTGAAATATGTTGAGGGCATAGTTGGACTTATATGTGTGGAATTTTATAAAAATTATGCAGTAAAATAAACTTATCATTTAGTTCCATTTTTCACAAACTTTTTGAATTGGGAATCCTAAGTAATAAACCATTGCATTGTGTGAGATTCCTGAGATTGTATTTAAGAGTTTATCTGCCAAAATGGCTTTGAGGAGGACAACTTAAACACAGAATATGGGGAGCATACCCCATGGAGTCCCAAAATAACTGGGATGTTTTACAGAGGGAAGAAGTGCTGCAGTTTAGCAAACAGAGCACATGGCTATCAAATGGCAAATATGGCCACTCTGTCCACTACACCCTACAAGGACATTCAACCCTGGTACTTAACTTCTCATTCTTACAGCGGCCTATAGGGTCCCACTGTGCCTCTCAGTGACTTTCTGTCCATATCTCCTCTTAGGAGTGGCTTCGTGTGCATGTGATCTACGATGTAGACACACACAGTCTGTGTTGGATAATGTTTTCTGCTCGCTTCTTAAAATTCTTCTTAATATGGGCCACTGTTATGGCCCCGTCGGTGAAGTCACTGTGTTGTCAGCAATGCATATGGGCTCTGGTTTACCTCCTGGCTGCTCCACTTCTGGTTCAGCTCCCTGCTGCTGCTTCTGAGAAGGCAGCAGCAGATGACCCATATCAGGTCCCTGCCACACGAGTTGGATGAAGTTGCAGGCTCCCAGCTTTGGCCTGGTCCATTCCAAGCCATTGCAGCTATGTGGGGAGTGCCTCAATGGGTGGAAGATCTCTCTTTCTCCCTGTCTCTGTCTCTGTCTCTCTCTGAGCGTGTGTGTCACTCTGCCTTTCAAATAAATACATTAATCAATTTAAAAAAATTCTTTGGAATTTTATCCTTTATATGTCCCAGGTAAATTAAATCCTTTGGATAATGAAGCAAACATGGAGACTGACCCAACAGCCCTCTGTTCCTTGATATTCCATTTCCTGTAGCATTTCCAAGGATCCATAAACAGAGGATACTGGAGATAGCATGGTGCATGGATTTTCAGCAAGATTCAAAGTGAGGACAACCTAAGTGGGTGGTGTCCAGGAGTGAGTTATCAGCAATGTGCTGAGCACACTAAGAAGCCACTTGTCCCCTTGAACAATAAAACTAGCCTGAATGGAGGAAGGCAGTAATGTGCTAAGAAACACGAATGATCAAAAAAGCCTGAAATATCTTTTCTCCCTTCTGTTAATGCTCATGTGAACACTCCTCTGTTAGCCAGCCACTTAAGCTGGAATGATGACCTGGATGGAATGGGAGAAATACAGCCACCTATGGATCCTTTTCTTTTCAGTCCATCTTTGACTATTCTGTAAGAACGAACATGCCTTGGGGCCGGTGCTGTGGCGCAGTGGGTAAAGCCACTGCCTGCAGTGCTGGCATCCCACATGGGCGCTGGTTCAAGTCCAGATGCTCCACTTCTGATCCAGCTCTCTGCTGCGGCCTAGGAAAACAGTGGAGGATGGCCCAGGTCCTTGGGCCCTTGCACCTGTGTGGGAGACCCAAAAGAAGCTCCTGGCTCCTGTCTTTGGATCCGCCCAGCTCCAGCCTTTGTTGGGGAGTGAACCAGCTGATGGAAGACCTCTTGCTCTGTCTCTGCTCTCTGTGTATAACTCTTACTTTCAAGTAAATAAATAAATCTTAAAAAAAAAAAAAAAGAAGAAGAAGAAGAAGAACATGCCTGAATTGGGAAAGAACATGGGAGCAGTCTGGTGTGTTTTGCACTGTAACCACAGATAATAACACATGTGCCTGTATGCATTACAAAAGGAAACTGTAATCACAGGATAAGTCAAACGTTCTTACATTTAAAGCTGCCATTGTACTATATAAACATGAAGAGAAAGATTAATGCTAATAATTTTGAAGTGTAATTTCCCTTTATTGAGGAAAATAACATGCAAATAAAAACAACATGACGAATCACAAGAAAGGTGATTACAGAAAGGAATAAATTTCACACTGCGGTATTTCTTGAGTATCTTTTTTTTTTTTTTTTTTTAACAAGGAAGTACACATTTTCCTTTTTGCTGAGTCCTGAAAATTATGTAAGCGACTCCGCTTGTTCCTCTCCAACTTCCTCACGCATAGCCAGCCACACCTGCTGCCGTGCATTGCCTTACCATGCCAGCATTTCTCCTGTTCCGTTTATTGCTGCTTCTAACCCTGCCCTGTTGCCACTCACACAGTCCCTGTGGCAGGTCGCTTATCCTCCTCCTGTTACTTTTTCCACAACATCTTCCCATGAAAGCTTTTCCCATTCATTTCCTTAACAGTGTCATAATCTCCCTTAGCAAGAGTACTCTCGAATCTTCTCCGTCTTCAGAAATGTTATGGCATGTATTGCTTTCTAACTCTTTATATAGTTTACCAAATTTATGTGCTTATTCTGTGTCTGCCCTGTAAATAGTTGTGAGAAAGAAAGAATCACTACCCAGAAACAAAGACCTAGGGAGACTTAGGGTAAGTTATCCAGGGCTTTTCCCTACAGTACATATCATTATAACAAATTGTAGGCCTCTTGTCTTTTGAGTTAATATCTCAAATGAGATTGAACTGGCAGTCAATGGGATCTTAATATTAGTATGAAATTTTAATTCTTTGGCAAGAAAATGGATCCATATGTTACTTGTATAATAATATGTTATTAAAACAAAAACAGCCCAGAATATAATATATTTAATTTTAAATCTGCAACCAATATAAAGCCTTTAGTCTAACATTTTTGCTTTTACTGGAAATAAGTGAGCAGTAAGCACTCTGAGTGGAGAATGGCAGGTGTTCATTCTAATTTAACAAAGCAGGTGTCAAATATTGTTTACTGGGGCTAACTGCTACTCCTTCTGGAAAGCTCTTTACTTTGGGGTTTCTCCTAATTAAAAATATGCAGCCATCACCTGTCAACTTTGTCTCCCTGGGACAGCAAAACCGTCAGGGAACAGGATGTGAACAATCTTTCTAGATAATCAAAGAAAAAGAAAAATATTGTCATTAGCTATTTAGAGATAATTCTTTACTGTCCAAATTATAGTTGCATCATATAATTCACTCCTTCTGGAAAAATATTCTACAGACTCTGAAATTCAGTGCAATTTGAAAAGTAAATTAAAAATTAACGATGTTGAAAAAAGCCAAAAATGCGATGTTACATTATGAATTTCATATGTCCTATATAACTTCAAGAGCCTAGATATAAGTAATATGCCCTGAGGATACGCCAAAGAAATGTATAGGGGTCAAGTGTGTTATGTAATAATTTGTGTAGTCCACTATTGGAGATTTTCCTAGCATTCAAACCCCAAGTTAATAGTCACTTCTAGGTAGCAGACTCATGCGGATCATAGCTTGTTATTGTGGAATTGAACAAAAAACAAAACTGTATATCCTGTGATCTGTGTTGCAAGGGCAAAGTGTGAAACTTCATCTTCATACAATAAAACTTGGTTAATGGGACCATTTTCATAAATTATGGTGTCAAGAAGAAAATGAGGCTTTTTGTGGTGCTTAGTACCTAGGAAATATGTTAAGTATTTACATTTATTTATTAGGAATTAAGTGAAGTTTCTTTATTTTTTACCTAATCACATTCTTTTTAGAACTCCTTTTAAAATATGCACATTTTTGGCCAATGCTGTGGCTCTATAGGCTAATCCTCCACCTTGCGGCGCCGGCACACCGGGTTCTAGTCCCGGTTGGGGCGCCGGATTCTGTCCTGGTTGCCCCTCTTCCAGGCCAGCTCTCTGCTGTGGCCCGGGAGGGCAGTGGAGAATGGCACAAGTGCTTGGGCCCTGCACCCGCGTGGGAGACCAGGAGAAGCACCTGGCTCCCGGCTTCAGATCAGTGTGGTGCGCCGGCCGCAGAGGCCATTGGAGGGTGAACCAATGGCAAAAGGAAGACCTTTCTCTCTGTCTCTCTCTCTCTCACTGTCCACTCTGCCTGTCAAAAAAAAAAAAAAATGCACATTTTATGTAATCTGCTTGCTAAAATATGCAAACCTTAGTTTTTCAGTTCTATCAATATCAGGAAATGAAGTTGAACCACATAAAATCAATGAGATGAACAATGAATAATTAATAGACTATTTTATATGTTTAAATTTATATAATTCATATAATATATAACTTTATTTATATGATATATGTTTACAAAATACACATGTCACAATATATTTACTATATTTTACTATGTAGTGTAGACTAACATGTTTCTTCTATGTTTAACTGAATATTGATTTTTCAAATAAGTTTGATTGTTTAAGCTGTGGGGAGATAAGTACCTATAATTATATGCATAGGGAAATGAACTGAATGGATGCATTCTAAAGCAAATTGTGTAAAATGAGCAGATATCTGGTCAAGTAGATAAAAATTCACTTAAATGATGGCAATCTTCTTACCCTGTAGTTTTTTAGTTGCATGGATTTTATACTTAAATTGTCTCATAAGCTGTTGTAGCACACACAGAGTTAGACATCCTCAGTAAAAAGTGTAGGATCTACACATAATAGGTCTCTTAACATATTGAATTGACTTTTGAATGTATTCTAATTTGTTTTTAGAAATTGACAAAGGTGTTTGTTTTTCATAGTGTATTTTTTTTTTCAAATTCTACTAGACCTTGAAAAGGAGATTTAAGAATAAAATTGTACCAAAAAGGTGATGAATTTGGTTCCATCAACTAATTAAAACTGAAAATGTTCAATTAGAGTTGGCGTTATTTCAACTGAGTGTTTAAACCTGTTGTGCCTTTTGTTATCTTGGACTTTTTCTCTGTGTTATTGGATAGTAACTTGATATATAACAATTTTATTTTTGGTGAAGGGGTTGTTTTCTGCAATATCTCCTCCACTTTTCTAGAAGTGGTGGTCTTGATTTCAAATAGACAGAAACTCATCAAATACAATAGCTTTCACCCAGCCCAATTTTACTTGGAATTACAAGAGTACTTACGTGATGAGATAACAAAACAGGTATGAGTGTACTTCAAAAAGTGTCTGAAAATGTAATTAAAATATTTTACATTTTTTTGCAAAATTTTTTGAAATTCAAGCAAAGAATTTTCATAATGTACTTTTTTATGACTTTTTGAAGGGCTTTCTTATGTATGGATATTAAACATATTTAACATAAAAATATCCTTATGTTTCAATTCCATTTCCAAAACACCTTGAAGTTGTCTCATACATCAATATCATAGAGTATAAAAACTTTCAGACAGAACTTCCATTGTCCCTGTCATTCAAAACTGGGGGATGCGTCACAGTGAAGCCATCGACTTGGGGCTCTTACAGACATTGCACAATGTCAAATGGCCTCAGAGAAGTATCTGCTAGTTCCTATTCTCCAGATCATTGCACCATTGTCAAACTGGCCACTTGCAACATTAAAAAGGACACCTACCTACCGTGATGCAGAGGTGTTTCATTCTCTTTGTATTCTTTGGTGGGATTTTCTTTTGCATTGGATGTAGAGAATTTCTAACAATCTTGAAAGTTAATTTTGCAAGAAGAATTGACAGTAGGTTACTGATATTCCTAAGGTGGCACCAAAAACTACGGACTCAGCTGCTAACCCTGTCCTTATAGTTAAGTAGTGTAAGGCCTATGAATACAAGTTCCAGAATATTTGCAACAATTAAAATGTGCTAATTATTCCTCTACATCCCATGATGAGTTCTAAAAAATCTGAGAGTTTGAGGAAGCCAAGTTTTCATTTGTTTTCTCTAAAATTACAAAAGTTCAAATTGAAATTCTATACTGTCATTGCCTTTATTGTTAGGTAAAGGTATAATGTACAAAAATTAGCACTTACTATTCTAAATAATTAACTTTAGAATAACACATGATAATAAAATATCAATAATAATAAAATAATAATAAAATATCAATATCAATAAAATGGGCTTTTATGCTAACTAGTTTAAATAAACACAGGAAATCATTTTATTTATTTTAAAAAAAAATATTTTAAAAGATTTATTGATTGATTGCAAAGGCAGAGTTACAGAGGAGTAGAAGCAGAGAGAGAGAGAGAGAGAGGAGTCCTTCTATCTGCTGATTCACTCCCCAAATGGCTGCAAAGACCAGAACTGGGCTTATCTGAAACAGGTGCCAGGAGCCAGGAACCAAGAGCTTCTTCCGGGTCTCCCATGCAGGTTCAGGGGCCATCTTCTACTGCTTTCCCGGGCTACAGAAGAGAGCCGGATAGAAAAAGTAGCAGCCAGGACTTCAACCAGTGCCCATATGGGATGCTGGCACTACATGTGGTGGCTTGGCCTACTAGGTTACAGTGCTGGTCCCCACAGGAAATCATTTTAAAAGAAAGACATGTATGTAAAATTGTACAAATATCCTTAGCTATTTGCAAATAACTTCATCCATTGCATTCATATGAAAGTGATCATTTTAGTAACTTTGATAAATGTCCCTGTTTACTTCAGATGTGGCACCCACATTGCATTATAAAGCATCCCATTTTCATAATGTAACATTATAACTTTCTGTGTTAGATCACATTAAATGAAATTAGATTAACTGCTCAAATTCAATATTGTATTAATTAATTTTTTTCTTTTTTTAAAAATATTTATTTATTTGAAAATCAGAATTACACAGAGAGAGGAGAGGCAGAGAGAGAGAGAGAGAGAGAGAGAGAGAGAGAGGTCTTCCATCTGATGGTTCACTCCCCAATTGGCGCCGATCAGCCAGAAACTTCTTCTGGGTCTCCCATGAGGGTGCAGGGAGAAAAAAAGGAAGTATCTTAATTTGCATAATATTGCCTTGACAGGAAGGTTTCATGTTTCCCTAACTGGAATTTAATGATTATTATATTGGTCAGAAAAGTAAATCACTGTTTCAAATCATTTTAAAACATTCAAGAAGTTTCCATGAAATTTCTAAATATAGTTTAGCCTACTTATAAATGAGTATATCCATTCTAGAAATCTGTTGATATGACAATCAAGATACAGTTTTGATATTGATTGGTGAAAAATTCAGTTTACAGAAAGTATTTTACATTCATATATTCAGCCACTGATGGATCAGTTTTCCTTACTGAATAAAGAGCATAGGTGCATAAAATAATATTGTCACATATGAGAGTCTCTGCTGCGTGAGACGCTTGAATCACAGCACAAACTGGAAGACTTAGATATCTCTGGAAATTATGAGTCTTATTAGATTTTTTACTTACTTACATCATGATAACAATTCAAGAATGAGATTTCTCTGTAATGCTCAAAAACAGAGCATTTTTATGAAAAACAATTTTAAAAACCTTAGATATACATTAAGAGGAAAATAAGAAAATGAGTTTTAGCACATCTACATAAAATTCAGTCCATTATTAAAGTCAATTAATGTCTTCAGGTATAAATAATGAATCAATTTCCCTAGTGTTATAATCAAGGAGAACACTATAAATTTACATAAAGTTATCAGATTACAAAGGAAAAAAATTGAACAGCACATGCTATCTTAGGTAAATAAATTTCCCGACTTGTAAACCTTTGAAGCACTAATTATGCAATAATGTAAAGCTGGTTCTTAAAAAGCAGTAAATTACAGAATTTAAAATTCAGAAGATGTTACCTTGAATATCTACGATTATTATATTTTATACTATTGTTTATAGCATTACTAACTGAAACTTTCAAACATTATAAATTTGGATGATTTCAAAATTAAGTAAGGGCACAGAGAATTGTGCATCACTCCAGATGCAATTAGGACAGCTGATTAAATAGAATCCTCATGATTAAAACCAGGATCTCGAAAGAGTCATGGCCCTTACTTAAGTAACAAAAATGCATTTATTTTGTATCAAGTAATTTAAATGTAAAAACTAACATTAGTTTAAGAAATAATCATTGGAAATTCTGTATTAGAAATCACTTTGTGAGCCAATAAACTGTTACACGCATCAGGCAATGGCCATATACAATTCCTTCTGTTCAGATTACAAAGCGTTTCTACACAATGAAAGTAGTTCAATCATGAAGTTTATGATGATAACATTTTCTCTGATTCTATCTTAGTGCTGCCCACAGTAATGGACAGGTTATTTTAGTCATTTATATATTAGAGCCAGTCACTTGATTCAGCTGATTATAATAAGATCAAGTACTTACACACTAAATAACCAATCCATTTTATTATAAAGACTCTGCCTTCGGTTCCCATTATAGCTATTAAAATTTAACGTGTCTTATAATCTAGACAATGAGAGATTTGTTTAATCAGTTGTAATAATTTTAAGTGACTATGTTTGACAAGCAGTCCTTTGCTGCTTTCAATTAGTCCCTAATGTAGGCAGCCAGATCTGATAATTCGAAAGTGTGCTTTTTTAAAAACCTGTGTTGTCTGGTTTGGTTTACTACATTGGCCGAGTTCATTGAAAAGTTGCCAAATATTCACTTCATGCTGTGCTGTGCAGACAGAGCAATAACATGTTTGATATACCAAATGGTTTGATGGATAAACATGATGAAAATAGGACACTTTATTGCCATGTTTATTTTCAGCCCTTTAAACTAAACATGGCCTCACAAATCTGGTATCACAATTTGGTTATTGTTGTCATTATGGCTCTTGCCAAAACCAAGTAGACGAGTGAATGATTTACAATAATTGCCCAGGTACATAATTTAAAAATTTTATAAAAGAATACCTCATAGAGATTAGCACCTTAGAAATGTATACCTAACCATTGAAAATCAATTTATTTACTTAGCTGAATCTACTTCTTCTCTAAAACCAAAAATTTATATATTAGATGATTCTGCCAGATTATCTACATGTTTCTGTGGATATTTTCTTTACAGCGTCATTTTGTCACATCCATTACAACTAGTAGTGCAAATACTATTCACTACTTGGTAGCTTTTAAATGTGTATGTTACAATAATTTGTGTTTTTAAATTTTTTGAATGAGTCTTTCTAAGATAAAGTTGTCTTTGCTGCCTTTATTCTTTTTGTGACATTCTGCATCCCCAACATAATTTTATTGGCATTTGGAAACTATACACTTACTTTTTGCTTGTTTGTTTAGTTGATAAAGCTTATTAACAAATTATTGGAATATGCAGGAGCAAACTTATTAAGGTGATGGTAGCTTTCATGATTTTACAGTACTGATTATCATTTTTACAAAGTAATTTTTTATTTATTAACTAACTATATCTAGATTTTGCCAGTTATTTTCTTAAATAACAGATAACTTGACATTCCCATGAGAGTGGTTTAAAAATGGAATGTTAACGTGTTATAAGTGTTCTTTTCCTAGTTTGTGAGATTATATGGGAGTTTTGGAAGGTATGGAGCCCAGAAAAAGAGTGAAGTGATTGGAGCCTTCCTCAAAGGGACTACTATTGAAATGACCCTTGACTTCAACCTCTATAATAGGAAGATTCCCAAGTCAACAGTAATTCTGTTTGCTTTGCCGTAACAATGACCAACTTACACCCATCTCATCCTTCAGATGTTCCAAGAGAAGTCATACTACAGTCTAATTTTCTAGAGTACTCCAGGGAGCACACGAAACCTCAGGATAGTTTTCTTAGAAACCACTCCATTAGATTTTGAACGCCATGGTGGCTCACTATTCTAGGAATAAGGAGAAGGCAAAACTCACAGCTCATCTGTAGCTTCTGCCAATGCAATTATATAACAAACACTTCTAATTCTTATTTCTACTATACTTCTTTTTTATTTATATATTTTTTTAAAAATTTATTTGACAAGTAAAGTTGTAGACAGTGAGAGAGAGAGACAGAGAGAAAGGTCTTCCTTCCATTGGTTCACTCCCCAAATGGTCGCTACGGCCGGCGCTGCACCGATCCGAAGCCAGGAGCCAGGTGCTTCCTCCTGGTCTCCTATGAGGGTGCAGGGGCCCAAACACTTGGGCCATCCTCCACTGCACTCCTGGGCCACAGCAGAGAGCTGGACTGGAAGAGGAGCAACCGGGACTAGAACTCGGTGCCCATATGGGATGCCGGCACTGCAGGCGGAGGATTAGCCAAGTGAGCCACGGCGCTGGCCCTTTACTGTACTTCTTAATTGAATCAATCACATAAATAAGTCTTCTCCTTATATTAAAAGTGTCCCATTATGGATTGTCATATGTCTCAGTATTTTCTAAGTATTCCACTTGAAATCCCCATTTTTATATTTCATTTGATCTGTAAAATTAGGGACATACTGTAAAAATATCCAACATGGAAAACAATTCTTAAAGTTGTTATGGAGTGAATTCTGTGGCGCAGTGGGTTAAAGACCCAGCCTGCAGCACCAGCATCCCATATGGGTGCCAGTTCGAGTCCTGCTGCTCCACTTCCAAACCAGCTTTCTGTTATGGCCTGGGAAAGCAGTTAAAAGATGGCCTAAGTACTTGGGCCCCTGCACCCATGTAGGAGACCTGGAAGAAGCTCCTGGCTCCTGGCTTCGGATCAGCTCAGCTGTGGTCAGGACATTCATTTGTGGGGGGTGGTGAACCAGTGGAATGGAAGACATCTTTCTCTCTCTGGCTCAACCTCTCTCTGTAACCTGTCTTTCAAATAAATAAAACAATCCTTTAAAAAACAATAAAGTTAAATTAAATGGTTTAATTAATGATTAAAAGTACTATGGGTATCTTTTTCTCATAGTGTTCATTTCACTTTAACAGGTTTCCTTTTTGGTGCTCAGTTAGTTGTCACCGATCAGGGAGAACATGTGGTATTTGTCCCTTTAGGACTGGCTTAATTCACTCAGCATAATGTTTTCCAAATTCCTAACAGGGATCACTTTTCAGTTAAAATTTAAACACCTAAGAATAATTGTGTGTTAATTACAGAGTTCAACCAATAGTACTAGAACAAAAAAAAAATACTAAAATGGATAAAGTATTACATTGTACATCAACAGTCAGGACAAGAGCTGATCAAGTCACTGTTTCTCATAGTGTCCATTTCACTTCAACAAGTTTCCCCTTTGGTGCTCAGTTAGTTGTCGCCAATCAGGGAGAACATATGATATTTGTCCCTTTGGGACTGGCTCAATTCACTCAGCATGATGTTTTCCAAATTCCTCCATCTTGTTGCAAATGACCGGGTTTCATTGTTTTTGACTGCTGTATAGAATTCTATAGAGTACATGTCCCATAATTTCTTTATCCAGTCTACTGTTGATGGGCATTTGGGTTGGTTCCAGGTCTTAGCTATTGTGAATTGAGCTGCAATAAACATTAATGTGCAGACAGCTTTTTTGTTTGCCAATTTAAATTCCTTTGGGTAAATTCCAAGGAGTGGGATGGCTGGGTCGAACGGTAGGGTTATATTCAGGTTCCTGAGGAATCTCCAGACTGACTTCCATAGTGGCTTAACCAGTTTGCATTCCCACCAACAGTGGGTTAGTGTCCCTTTTTCCCCACATCCTCTCCAGCATCTATTGTTGGTAGATTTCTGAATGTGAGCCATTCTAACCAGGGTGAGGTGAAACCTCATTGTGGTTTTGATTTGCATTTCCATGATTGCTAGTGATCTTGAACATTTTTTCATGTGTCTGTTGGCCATTTGGATTTCCTCTTTTGAAAAATGTCTATTGAAGTCCTTGGCCCATCTCTTAAGTGGGTTGTTTGTTTTGATGTTGTGGAGTTTCTTGATTTCTTTGTAGATTCTGGTTATCAACCCTTTATCTGTTGCACAGTTTGCAAATATTTTTTCCCATTCTGTCGGTTGCCTCTTCACTTTCCTGACTGTTTCTTTTGCAGTACAGAAATTTCTCAATTTGATGCAATCCCAAATGTTAATTTTGGTTTTGACTGCCTGTGCTTCTGGGGTATTTTCCAAGAACTCTTTGCCGGTACCTTAACGGTGATTTGGTCAGCCCTTTCCCTGACTGTTGATGAACAACTTAATACATTATCCCTCTTAGTATTTTTTTTTTGTTTATTCAACTTAATACTTTTGGTTGAATACTGTAATCAATACACAGTTATTCTCAAGTGTTGAAACTTAACGGAAGTGATCACTGTTAAATATAAGAGCGGGAATAAGAGAGGAAAGAGATGTGCAATTCGGGACATGCTCAAGCTGACTTACCTCAAACGGTAGAGTTAGAAACGTACCAGGGGATTCCAATTCAATCCCATCAAGGTGGCATGTACCAGTGCCATCTCACTAGTCCCGGTGATCAATTTCTGTTCACAATTGATCATAATGATAGGACTAAGAGCCAAAGGGAGCACATAAACAAGACTAGTGTTTGCAAATACTAGCTGATAGAATAAAAAAGGGAGAGAATGATCCAACATGGGAAGCGAGATACACAGGAGACCCATAGAATGGCAGATGTCCTAAACAGCACTCTGGCCTCAGAATCAGCCCTTAAGGCACATGGATCTGGCTGAAAAGCCCATGAGAGCATTACAGGCATGGAAAGCCAAAACATTCTGGCAAAAAAAAAAAAAAAAAAAAAAAAAAAAAAAACAACACCTAAATGAAAGATCTCCGTGAGTGAGATCCCAGTGGAAAGAACAGGTCATAAAAGAAGGAGGTACCTTTCTCTGCAGGGAGGAGAGAACTTCCACTCTGACTATGACCTTGTCTAAATATGATCAGAGTTGGTGAACTCAAAAGGCTTCCATAGCCTTGGCAACTCATGACAAGAGCATAGGGTGATTACTGATGCCATAAACAAGAGTGTCAATTTGTTAAGTCAACAACAGGAGTCACTGCGCACTTACTCCTCATATAGGATCTCTGTCCTTAATGTGCTGTACATTGTGATTTAATGCTATAACTAGTACTCAAACAGTATTTTTCACTTTGTGTTTCTATGTGGGTGCAAACTATTGAAATCTTTACTTAATACATGCTAAACTGATCTTCTGTATATAAAGAGAATCGAAAAGGAATCTTGATGTGAGTGAAAGGGGGGAGGGAGAGGGAAAGGGGACGGTTGCGGGTGGGAGGGACGTTATGGGGGGAAGCCATTGTAATCCATAAGCTGTACTTTGGAAATTTATATTCATTAAATAAAAGTTAAAAAAATAAAAACACTACTGGTATCTGCTACTCAATAGGTATCAAATGAAATATTAGACTGATGCTATAAATTGTAGTCTTCCATAGCAAAGTGCGGTGACTATAGTTCATAATCACTCATTATATATTATATAAGAATTGGAGCATAAGATAAAAGATAAGAAAATTGAAAAGCTGGATACCTACTTTGATTAGTTCATGCTATGTTATGTATAGGAATATTGTACTATGCATTATAAAAATGCACAGTATTGCATGTTAATCAAAAAATGAAAATAGACAAAATAAACTTTCAACAAAAGTTTATTAGCAACTATATGCACTCTCTACAATCTAGATTTGCTTTTCCTATGAAGTTAAAAAGTCTTTCTGTGATAACACAGTGATTTCTGTGCAGGAGAGGTCAGAGAGCATTTTTGAAATCAGTTTGCAATGAGTTGCAAACCTGAAACTATATTCCTTTTTCATCATTTCAATCCTTTTCACTGCAGATATTTTATGTTCTGACACATATTTTTAATCACATGTTAATTTGAGACTGCCTTTCCAAAAACCCTGAGTTCTTGTCTCTGATTAGTTGTAATGTTGCAGAATAGAGAATCTGAATACTTCAGATATTTTATCTGACAATGTTTTAATTAGGAGCACTCTATCGTATTACTTCAGATAGAGAATTTCAGGTGATGTCACAGCATTGCTATTGCCTGCATGGTTTACTTTAGTAGAATTCAAAAATAATTTCTGCTTGCCTTTTTGTGCAATTATGCTTCCTTGTGACAATAGCATCAGGTTTGCTTTACTTACTTTTTATTTATTTATTTAAAAAAATTTTTTTGACAGGCAGAGTGGACAGTGAGAGAGAGACAGAGAGAAAGGTCCTCCCTTTTCCGTTGCTTCACCCACCAATGGCCGTTGCGGCCGGGGTGCTGAGGCCAGCACACTGCGCCGATCCAAAGCCAGGAGCCAGGTGCTTCTCCTGGTCTCCCATGTGGGTGCAGGGCCCAAGCACTTGGGCCATCCTCCACTGCCCTCCAGGGCCACAGCAGAGAGCTGGCCTGGAAGAGGAGCAACCGGGACAGAATCCAGCACCCCGACTGGAGAATTAGCCTATTGAGCCAAGGCGCCTGCAGGAAATCACAAATTTTAAGCATATTCATTTGGTTAGCTTTTTACACCTGGTTACACACTTGCACATGCGTAAAACCACATGGATTATACGCTGCATTATGATTTTAAAAGAGGCTACTGATTTCTGGAATAAATAGACAAGGGCAGGTAGGCACTTTATAAAAACAGCCTCTTTTAGTTGGTTTTCTGTTCCTATAAGAACGTGTCTAAGGCAGGGTACATTTTGGAGAAAATATATTTATTCAGGTCACACTTTTGAAGGCTGAATGACCTGCTCATTCTGTTGAGGGTCCACTTGACTGCCTCATAATATGACACAAGAAAGCAAAAGGGAAGCTGATGAGTTCAAAAGGGGCCAACATTAAAAAAAAAAAAAAAAGCCAGCTTCACAAGAGCTAACTCACTCCATCTATGAGAGCAGAATTAATCCATTCCAAGAGTAATTCCCACAATGACCTCATGTCTTGAGGATTCCAGCACCTCCCGGCATTGCCTGATGAGAACCAATCATATGGATTTTGAAATCAAATCCATATCCAAACCATAGGAACAGCCTTATGCAGCTATAGACAATTAAGATATGAACATAGAAAATAAAGATAGACCAAGGAAAATAGTAACTCTCAAACTAAGGAAAATAAGTACTGAACGTAGAGAGACACTTAAAAAAAAAATCAACCAAAAGTTCTTAAAGCAGAGCTGAGAAGAGAAACGATTTGCAGGGAAGAACTATGGATGCAGGTACCTAATTGATACCTTTCATCATTTTTGTGGGTACGGTAAGAAGTGGGTTAAGTAGGAAACTCTCAGGAGAGGATCTTTGAAAAACTCTGATTAACCGGAAAAAGATGGCCATGGCTTTTTTTTCCTTCTATATTCATGGAAACATAGAGTAGAAAGGCCAGGAAGCAATCATGATTACACTGGCCTTTTTATTTAATTTTTTTTAAAAGGAAGTGGTTGCATTGTCTATTCTCATTAGAATGTAGAAAGTTACAAAAGACCCTTTCTTTCAGTCTAACTTAAAGACCAAGAAATGTATGCCCTGCAATTACAGCTACCTTGACCCTATTAGAGAGCTGAAGAGGGAAACAGACAGAAATCTTGGGGAACTTGCAGACTGTAACTTTTACGTTCTGAGGCTGAGGATCCCCATAACTCTTTTCCAAACCAGAACAATTATTGGAAGAAGGAGACTCCCTAACAGACGGGGCTCCGGAAAACATGAATGCCATTAGATTGTTGAGCAACTTCCATTCAGGCTCTCAAATCGACTAGGGGATTACGATAAACTGTTCAACAATCAAATCCTAAAGAGAATCGAACTAGAGATATAAGTTTAAGAAGGAAATAGCATACTATAATAAAATTGCGAAGATGAGAGTAGATTTGGATAAAGAGAAACCTACCAACCCATCAGTGTTTGGGTTGCTTTGATGCAAAGAATACCAGGGAACTCCAATCATAGTGCAGGTGTGCCTGAGTCATCCCTGAGTAAGGGGAGACAGCAGGTGCTGCACTAAAATAAAGAACAGGGAAGGAGGGCAGAAAAAATATCCCATTTGAAGTATGTATGAAGTATTGCTTATGTATATGGCAGGAGAGCTAAAAAAGTCCTATAGGCAAATCAGGATTGTTGGGAGGAAATTATCCATGTACCTCCTGTGATTCTGTATATGTGATGATCAGAGACATTAACAACCTCTTTTTCTGTATTGTCTGTTCAAGACTGCTTTAGAAGTATAAGCCCTGGGGTGGGGTGGGGGTGGAGTAAGGTACTAACAGCTGTCTCCCTCTGAACCCAAGGATCGATATTTTACTACTCACAATAATAAAGATAATATTTCCCATTGGAGCAAATTGATACAGGTTTTGTAGAAGCCCATTACAAACATTTTGGTTTCCTAAGTCAGTGTTTCTCAGGTATGAAACAGATGCATGGTGTGTGTATGTATGTGTGTGTTTGTGTCTACCTTTACTTCCTTGCCACCAGACTTGATGGGAAGTGCATTTGATAGGAACATCTGTGGTCTTTTTAGTAATAAAAGTTTTTGTCTTTGACCTAGGATTATTTTGTTTTCTTGTGGCACACATGTAGGGATTTTTTTTTTTCTGCCAAAAGCCATTCGGATATTTATAACATCATTTATAGGACCATAAAAATTATCAGCTAAAGAATTAACCTGCTATAGATTTATTGAATTTTGAGTCCCGCCTCCAGCTGCCTTGGCAGAGCCAGAACAAATGATTTTGTTGGCCTTATATGGCCCATGGGCTAGACATTCCCCACCCCAACCCATGAAATTGTGGCAGATTATTTTGTTAACTCACAGAGAAATCATCATATTCCTTATAGTTCTTGGTAATTTTCACAAAGTTTGAGGAATTATCTATCAAAGGCCAGAGGTAAGAAAGTAGGGATGAAAGCGATCTCATAATGTGAGAAGAAATGAAGAGAAGACTAGAGAACACAGAGAACTTCCAATGACCCCAAAATATGGCAGGTTAACTGAAATCTCCCAAGAGATCTCAACGTTGCTCAGATCCCAAGTCTTGCTGAAGGGAAACTTCTGATCCTACCTCCAGAATATTTAAAAGTACCAGTTAACCCAGTCAGACCGTAAGTTTAACAAAGTCCAGACACAGTTGAATTCGATAATAAAGTCTGCCCCCACAAACTCTCTTCTCTGCAATGAGAAGCATGTTCTTTTAGAAAATAGGATATTAAAGTCATACAATCAAGATAAGAAATACTCAACATAAAGAAGAGTCACAGATGGCTTGAAGTTGGAATCATCAGGAAGAGACTTCAAAATACCATTTGCAAATGCACTCATGCATACAGTGCAAAGTAGGGACAGTATTCATGCAGCAATTGGACCAACATAGAAAAAATGAACAATGAAAGAAAGAAATGATAACATAACTTTATGAATTATGAAATGAGAAATGAAAAATTATTTTGATGGGATCACCAGTAGATTCACTTACTAGAGGACTCAATCTGTGCTCATGAACATAGGATGAATAGAAATGATCAAAATTGTCCCCAGTCATCTACCTTGACCACGTCAGAACTCACCTGATTTTAGAAGCTGAGCAGGGCCTGGTTAGTACTTGGATGGGAGAACTGATCAAAATTGAGAGTCAATAAAATGTGAAAATATAAAAATTCTATTTTGTAGCATATGGTCAATAACAAGTCATGTAACATTTACAATGAACTATCCAAGCAGCAGGAGTGACAGAATGAAAAGATACCTTTGAAGATGTAATGGAAAGGAACTTTCCCAAACTACGGAAACATCTCCTGTAGAAACAAACACATCTCAGTTAATATACCCAGGTTAAGTACAATGAGAGCCAGACTTTAGGCACTGTCATCTTTCAGAAAACCAAAATAAAGGAAGAAATAAGAGAAATACCTAGTAAACAGACACAAGACCAGTAAATATAAATATCAAATACGTTAAACATCAGAAAAAGTAGAAGGGTGACTATTATATTTAAAAGCAGAAAAATGAAAAAGAATTGTCATACTGGAATTCTATGTCAAGAGAAAAAAATCCTCATAAATGAAATTCATTTCAGGATATGGAGAAAATTTTCTCTAGAAAATATGTATTTATAGACAAGCTCACAGTCATTTTAAAGCTGAAGAGAAATGACAGCACATAGACATCTGACTCAGTAGCAGAGAATAAAAATCACTAAAAATAACATAATGGGGATTAATATGAACCAATGTTCTTTTTAAAATATCATATAGGTGTCAGTGTTTGGCACAGTGGGTTAAGCCACTGTCTGAAATGCCAGAATCCCGTGTAAGTGCTGGTTTGAGTGCCAGCTGCCCCATTTCAGATCCAGCTCCCTGTTAATGCACCTGGGAAACAGCACAAGATGACCTAAGTGCTTGGCCCCTGACACTCATGTGGAAGACCTGGAAGGAGTTCCAGGATCCTGGTTTTGGTCTGGCCCGGCCCTAGTTGTTGTGGTGATTTGAGAAATGAACAAATGGATGGACATTCTCTTTCTGTCTCTTTCTGCATGTGCAACTATGCATTTAAAATAAAGACATAAATCTTCAAAATAAAATAAAATTTCATACACAGATTCCTTTAACCAAAATAAAAGAATATTATGAATTTTACACAATATATACAAAAACACCAAAAAGAGTGAGAGAAGATAGACAGAAGTATATATTTATATGATGCTTATATTCTTTAAATTGCATATAATTGTCAGTTGGCTATGATATAAGTGAATATTGTCATTATTAGTGCAAACACTAAAAAGAATCCTAAAATGAGGTATTTCTAAAATGTTTTGGAAATAAATCAGAATATTATAAAATACGGTATGCCTTGAAAATAAAGTCAGAAAAAGAAATAAACAAGCAAAGACAAAGGTCAAAGATGAGTATAAAAGGAAATAAGATAGAGTTAAGGTATCTTTTTAAATAACTACATTGTTATACGAAGTAATTGCACATAATACCATTCAAAAAAAGAAAAGCCTGTAAGATTAGATAACAGCATCTGTCATTGTTTACTAAAGTTGATGGGATCTATATACCATAAGGCAGGAGTTTCATTCCTATCGACATACCCAACAGAATTACATTAATATTTGCCTAAAAACACATGCACGAGTCTTCAAATCTACATTATTCAAAAGGGTAGGTGTTTGTTGTAGTGGTTAAAATACTGGTTGGAACACCTGCATCCCTTATCAGAGCACTTGAGTTTGGGTCCCAGTTTCTACTATTATGAATCCTAGGGACAATAGGAAATGGTCCAAGTACCGGATCCCTGCCAGCAACCTGGGACACCTGGACTGTGTTTCTGGATCCTGGCCATGTTGGCCCACATCCTCTCTGAAGGCATATGAGGAGTGGACCAGTGATGAGAGCTCTACAAGTTTGCTCTCAACTTCTAAAATAAATAAAACTAATAAAAAATTAATTTCTAAAAATGTAAATATGCCATAATAATAATCAATATCTGGAGTAGTTCACAGTTAAGAGTAGGAACAAAGAGTATCTACTGCTGATAATCTACTATACTTTTATTGACACACAAAAATTACCTACAGGACATGACTTGTAATTAGTTTCTTAAAATATTTTTTTATTTTAATATTTTACAAGAATAAAAAACTTTTTTTCTATTTTATCATTTTATTAGGAATAATTCCAAATGGGTTATGAAGCAAACTTATTCACTGAGTCTGATAAATTTTCCAAAAACTCTTAATGAAACTATGTTCACCAATAAACAATAAAACATCAGCAAAACTATCATATACTGGGCAAAGAGTCAGGCTGATACCAAATGCAACACGCAACATAAAAAAGATACAATAGAAAGGAAGACAATCTGCTGAGTATTAAAAAAACCATCTCACTATGAACACTTTGCAACCAGCACAGAACTAATTAGCTATCAAATCCAAACCACGCCAAGGTAAGTTTGGCTAGTGGAAGCCAGTCAATAATGGGGAAAAATAAGTTCTTCAGTGCAAGAGAGCTGAATAGTGTTTTGGGAGCATTTCCCTGGCTGGTACAAGCAGTATTAGAAAATCTTTTTGGCAAGGGATAGAAATAAATACAAATGGAAGGCTACATTTTTAAATCAGCAGACTGTCCCAGGAATGATAAAGGTATCAATAAAGTAACAAGGAGATAACTTTAAAACATTATTTGTTGTGGGCTCAAACATTCAAAATGGATTTATTTAAAGGTGTCACAATAGTTATGTCCAGGCATTTAGACTTAAGGGAAGTAAAATTAAAAGAGGACACTTTTTTCCCCAAGGAGAATTTCTTTAAATCCAACTCAAACAGTATTTTTCACTTTGTGTTTCTATGTGGGTGCAAACTGTTGAAATCTTTACTTAATATATGCTAAACTGATCTTCTGTATATAAAGAGAATTGAAAATGAATCTTGATGTGAATGGAAGGGGGGAGGGATAGGGAAAGGGGAGGGTTGCGGGTGGGAGGGAAGTTATGGGGGGGGAGCCATTGTAATCCATAAGCTGTACTTTGGAAATTTATATTCATTAAATAAAATTTTAAAAAGAAGAATAAAAAACTTCCAATTAAAAGGGGAAAATTACAAAAAAACTATTCTGTAAATGTTATGATAAATGAATCTGAAATAATAACTCATTCTATATAAAATAATCAGGTCTAGTGGCTTCATTGCTTCATTTTACAACTTAGTTGTAATGAAAACATAGTTTCAAATGAACAGAAGCTATTCTTGAAATTATTAAAGAGATTGCCTATTCAAAATCATTTATAAGACAAAATGTATAATAAAACTTACTACTAAAAGAAGGGACAATTAGTTGTTAATCTTATTATTAATAATGAAAAAGGGAGTTATAAAATATTTTCACACTTAAATCTAGAAATTAATATACTTATAAAGATTATCAAATAGCAATCCAGGATAATGTGTACTAAGAAACATAATTTGTCACAAGAATGCTCATTGTTTGGATATTTGAAAATCTGTCAATGTAGTTGACCACAGTAGTAGAATATAAGAAAAAAGCATGTAATAAACTCAATGGATGCAAAACATTTGACTACATTCTATGTATATTTATGATTAAAAATTCATAGAACACAATGATTAGAATGGAACTTCCTTATCTGAAATGGGATATCAATAAAAGAAACATCAAATAACTAACCTAATTTTGAATTGTTTAACTATTTTCCTCTGCAAATGATAACAAGGCAAAATATTCCTATCTCCATCCTGTTCAATATTGAATAGGATGTACTAGTCAGAGTAACAATACGAATAAAAGAGATAAATGGAATCAGGATCTGGAAGTGAAAGGTAAAATGCATATTATTCAGAGTGAAATTAACTTAGATCAAAGCGATTAGTGAGAAATTTTTTTTAAAGACTTAGTTTTAGTGTGTGTGTGTGTGTGTGTGTGTGTGTGTGTTTTGGGGGGGGCAGGCAGAGTTAGACAGTGAGAGAGAGAGAGGCAGAGAGAAAGGTCTTCCTTTTCCGTTGGTTCACCCCCCAAATACCGCAACAGCCGGAGCTGTGCCAATCTGAAGCCAGGAGCCAGGTGCTTTTTCCTGGTCTCCCATGCTCATGCAGGAGGCCAAGCACTTGGGCCATCCTCCACTGCCTTCCCGGGCCACAGCAGAGAGCTGGACTGGAAGAGGAGCAACTGGGACTAGAACTTGGCACCCACATGGGATGCCAGCACCACAGGTGGAGGATTAGCCAAGTGAGCCATGGCGCTGGCCCCGATTAGTGAGAAATTTTAACTATTGAAGATGAAGTAGAAAACATTTAAACCATATATAATCACATATTCAATCACATCTTGAGAGGAGAGTGTATTTTTTGTTGTTGTTGTTCCAGAAAGTTGATCATTTATATACAACACTAAGTTAGCATTTGAATTTGGGAATTTTAAGAAACAAATCTTTCTGATATTTAAAGTGGAAAAATTATCCAGTTTACCACAGTGAGGAATTATTGATCTCTATCTTTTAACAATACTCAATGTCTGAACACAGTGAAAGATTGACTTCAGATGTCTAACGAAAGAATCAAAAGTATGGATTAAGAATTTTTATGTCCGCCAATTTATTGCTCCAGTATTACAGTAATAATATATTTTAAATAATGAAATCAGAAACTATAAAAATCATGGACCTGTCTTGAAAATAAAAATAAACACAAGTAAATTCAACTCACACATGAATACAAAGAAAAATAGAGAGATGTGATGTAAGGGAATATTTATTCTTGAACATTGAATGTATTTATGGGATCAGAAAGGGAAATACATAGTATAAATCTCAAAAGAGTTAATATTATATTCCTAAAGATCTAAGTGTTGCGTTGAGGCAAAGACACCAGACACATGACAACAGTCTTGAGACACATGGGGAAAGGGAGTATAGAGAGATGAACACCCATGTTATCGTCTACAAAACTGATGGTGGGGGAATGATGCAGAGTGTCCTTGGATGAGTCAGTGTATCAGGAAATTGCTATTCAGGAGCATACCTTAAGTTTTTATAGGTAACGGACCAAGGGCTAACACTTAATATTGAGGAGATACCACTGATGGAAAAAACTACAGGGTTTCAGTTCAGGTACCTATTGATACATAATTTTATTAAAATAGGAAAACAATATTGATTGTAAACATTTTCCTCTATTAATTTTAAATTTCTTAACCTAACTCATTAAGAATATTTATTTAGAAATATCATCAAAAAGCCAAGAGCAATTGTAAATCCTTTTAAAAAAGGAGAAATATCTCAAATAAAATTTCTCAGGGATCCAAAATTAAGAAACAGAGAAACTCAAATTACAAACATTCAAAGGAAAAAAATCATTATACATCGACTTCAAGACAAAGAGGAAGATCCTATATAATAAATGAAGGTACTATCCACAAAGGTCATGGGTGACATGCACAATTATGAAAATAAGCGAAAATATTTAACTCCAAATTTTATAAGCAATCAGAACTGCATTGAAAATATACAGAAATTTAAGTTGGCAAAAATATAGTAAGTTACATCTGTTAGCTTCAGACAGAATGATATGCTTGCATGTGCTAAGTGATTTTTGTTCCAAAGTTATATGATCACATAAATACATACATAAAAATTTCATAACTTTTATTTTTACACCCTGAATAGACCCATAACAGGCAATGATATTGAAGCAGGAATCAAAAGTCTTCCATCAAGGAAAAGTCCAGGATCTGATTGCTTTACAACTGAATTCTACAAAACATTCCAAGAGGAAGTAACTTCAATACTCTTCAAACTATTCCAAAATATTAAACAGCATGGAATTCTGCAAAACTCTTTTATATGAGACCAGCAGTACTTTGATACCAAATCCTAAGATACAATAAGAAAACTACAGACATGCATTTTTTTTTTTTTTTTGACAGGCAGAGTGGACAGTGAGAGAGAGAGACAAAGAGAAAGGTCTTCCTTTTTTCCATTGGTTCACCCTCCAATGGCAGCTATGGCCAGTGCACTGCACTGATCCGAAGCCAGGAGCCAGGTGCTTCTCCCGGTCTCCCATGTGGGTGCAGGTCCCAAGCACTTGGGCCATCCTCCACTGCCTTCCCAGGCCACAGCAGAGAGCTGGACAGGAATAGGAGCGAACAGGACAGAATCCGGTACCCCAACCGGGACTAGAACCTGGGGTGCCGCCACCGCAGGTGGAGGATTAGCCTATTGAGCCAAGGCACCAGCCAGACATGTATTCTTAATGAACATAGATACAAAAATTCTCAACAAAAGACTAGCAAATCGAATCCAAAAACCACATAAAAAGATCATACATCACTATCAAGTGGGATTTATCCCAGAATTTTAGGGGTGGTTCAGCCTTCACAAGTCAATAAACATCATAAAACACACATGAATGAAGAACAATAATCATATGCCATCTCCACAGATGCAGAGAAAGCATTTGATAAATTCAATGCCACTTCATGATAAGAACCCTCTACAAAGTAGGTTTAGAAGGAATACACCTAAAAATTATAAGGGCTAGATAATACAAACCAACAGCCTATATCATACTGAATGGGGAAAAACTGAAAGCATTTCCCTTCCGATCTGGAAGAAGACAAGGTTGTGCACTTACACCACTCTTATTCAATATAGTACTGGAAGTTTCAGCAAGAACAATTAGAGAGGAGAAAGAAATAAAGGTCATTCAACTTGGAATAGAGGAAGTCAGATTCTGCATGTTTGCAGATGTCATGATGTTGTACATGAAAAAACCTAAACAATCCATTAAAAAGGTATCAGTATTGAAAAACCAATTCCACAGATTTACAGGTTACAAAATAAGCATACAAAAAACAGTAGTTTTTTTCTATGCTAATGATGAACTCACAGAAAGAGAAATCAGGAAAGAAATCTTACAATAGTAAGATATTTGGGTAAATCCAAATAAGGGAAATAATAAAGACTTCTACTTAAGAAATTAGCAAAAGAAAAATCTCTATTTTTGGAAGAGTAAAAGAAATAGTAGCATATGCTAAAACAAAATGCAAGGACAAAATAAATCCAACTGGCAAAAATAAATGAAAAAGGTAGAAAATGCATAAGCCAGAGTTAGAAGGATATAATAACTACAGATGTAGAGTGTGTTTCTATAGTTGTGAGAGTGGCTAGTAAATTTTTTTATAAAAGATTTAAAAGAAACAAAACAAGGAGCTGAAAGCTTGATGAAAATAATATATTCTAAGTAAACATAAATTACCAAATCTCAGTATAAAAATAAGCTTGTAAAATGTTAAATAATTGAACAGAAATCTATCTTGAATTTTCTTCCTAACCAAAAATTCCAATAGATAAATATTCCCTTTAGCAAGGAACAGACATTTTAAATATTTAAATTGTTAGAGCACTTAGAGAAATAAAAGTTTCTGCTTATTTTCTTCCTTTTGAAACCACTTAATACTCTCAAAACAATATCTTGAAAAAGAATGTTCCCAACAACTGAAGAATAAATATACTTTTTAATATTGGTAATATGTGATAAATGTATAGCCACATACATTTTTGAGCAAAATACTTCATTATAGATAAATTTAAAAAGAACAAAAGCAAAAAAATCCAGCACTACAACTGTGCTTGTACTTATGGCAGTTCTATCTTGAAAAACCCATATTGTAAGTCACAAAGGAATTTAATGCACCTCAATTGCCAAACATTGCAGCTTAGCTGCGTGGTAAGCTCTCAAGGAGCTAGCGTTTCCTTTCTGATTGTATGACTGAGTAGAGAGTGCCTCTTGCTGCTGGCATCCAGCATCTTGAGAGAATAGTATTGATAGCACTATCTCAGGAAATAATTGAAATTCAAAGTACACTTTCTAACAAATGCATATCACCTTTGCACCACCATAAAGTTAAAAAAAATTATAAATTGAGACACTGTAGTAGTGTCTGTATTTGCAACAATTTAAATTGATCCAAATCCTTTGCAATATATTTTAATGTTATCCAAAGTAATTTAAATTGATTTAAATTTTTAAAATAATTCCATTTGATAATTTAAATTGATCCAAATACTTTGCAGTATTTTATAATGCTATCCAAAGCATAACAACAATTTGATACAATATACAATAAAAGACTTATTATAAATTTGACAGAAAAATTTTTATCCAGCATTGATACTCAATATAAATACACATGTTAATAAATCATAGTATCTCACCACCGATGCCAAAGTAAATTTTAGAAGAAATTAAGATTTCCGTAAAAATTCAAAGTGAAATTACTAGAAAATATTTTATCAGATGTTAACAGGGGAATCCTTTTGAAGCTGGAACTGTCATAGCAAAATACTACAGATTCGGTGAGAAACAGATTTTATTTCTTAGACTTCTGGAAGTTGGTACATCCAAGGCCAAGGCGTGAGCCCATTTAATGTCCTGGGATGGCCCTCTTCTGGGCTTAGGTATGGCTGCTCTCTTAATCTCTTGTCAAGTGGTAGAGAGAGCAGCTGTTTTTTTCTGGTTCATGTATTAGGCTCTACCCTTATAACACTTATAATTGCAGTTACTCCCATACAAATCTTATTTCCAAGAATCGTCACACTGCAGGTTAGTGCTTAAAATAATGAGTTCGAGGACATGATTCTATACATACCTCCTTCTTAAAAAACAAATGTAGAATTTATTAATAAAGGAAAAGAGTGATGTATTTCATAAAATAAGACCTGAAAAATAGGTGTCTGCAAAACAGCAAAACTTAACACAGAGTGAGATGGCACAATGAAATAAGAAGAAAATAGTTGCAATGCAAAATGTATACCTTCATTAAGCAAGAAAATGAAGTCAAAGGGATACAAATTAGAAAGGAGGAAGTCAAATTACCCTTAGTTGCAGATGACATGATTCTACGTGTAGGGGAACCAAAATACTCCACGAAGAGACTACTGGAACTCATAAAAGAGTTTGATAAAGTGATAGGATATAAACTTAATACTCAAAAATCAATAGTCTTTGGATACATAGCTAATGCCATGGCTGAGAAAGAACTTTGAAGATCAATCCCATTCAGAATAGCTACTGGAAAAAATAAATACCTTGGAATACATTAACCAAAGAGTTGAAAATGATGAAGAAGAATGAAAAAAAAATGGAAGTTAGAATCTTACAAAAGCATAGTAGAAAATACTTCAGTGCCAAACTGCAAGCCTCCTCTCCCCTTCACCAACCCTCTGCTCACCTTCTTACACCTTGTTATGCAGTGGAAGATTAAATAAAACATCTGCTATCATATTGCAAGCGTTTTTTGCATCTGTTTATTCTGTGATTATTTATTTTGCATAATACTGCTTTGGAAAGAGCATGTACTTTAAGTTATATCAGTATTTCTCAGGTGTTATGTAAGGAAATGATAAAAGGTAAATTTGACCCCAGGAGTGTTGACCCTAAGCAAACAATTTGATACAGTGTGGGAAGTATGATGGTATTTCAAAATATTTCTAAAGACATGGATTTAAAAGATAAGCTTATTTTGGTGCAAAAATTGAAATTCATATATCTTTCACAATATGCATTTTCCATAAGGTTGGTGGAAGAGATATATGGCAAAACTTATTCAAAATGTTTCCATATAGCCAACACAGTCTTCATGAAGTGATAATAAAATTCCAACAGCAAAATGGGATGGCTTTTCATTTGTTTCTTGATCCTTTAAAGGCAATACATGTTAAGCCTTGAAATTTTTCAATGCACCAAGTGGAAGATGCTGAGCTTCTCCAAAGCTCACAACTTACAGATACGATGATGCATATTCAATCAGAGACTGATGACATCAACAATATAAAGCCCCTCCTTTGAAGAAATGGTCTCGTATTTCAACAAGGTTACTGTTATATATTAGGCCAGTGCATTTCAGGTATCAATTATGATCTACTCTTGTATTTCTGTCAATTTAAAAAGTTTCTCTCATAATTTTATGTTTGAGCATGTGTATTTTTTTTCTCTTTAGTTAGAACATATTTTGATTGCTTCAATCTTTCATTAAGTAGATTCAGCTTTCCTAAGTGCAAGATAAGAGACAAACTCTCACTCAGCAATTAGAGAATTGCTTGTGAACTAAAATCTGGATTATTGTGGTTATCAAGTGAAAAATACAGAAATTCAGTTTGAAATTTGTTTAACTTAATTTTTTGTATTTTAGCATGGAAACTGAGCTTTTGAAAAGATTTAATTTTGAAAAGATTTAATTCCATGATTTCCAAGTATAAAGACATTAAGTTGCTTCTATTACATACTTGTACCATAATCTCTTTACCTATTGTAACAAAGCAGCAACTAAAAGATGTCCTTTTAAAATTAAAGGTGAGTTGAACTCACAAGATTAGTCTTAGAATTAAACAATTTAATGAGGAGGCCGGCACTGTGGCATAGCGGATAAAGCTGCTGCTTGCAGTATCGGCATCCCAAACGCCACCAGTTCGAGTCCTGTCTGCTCTACTTCCATTCAGCTCTCGGCTGTGGCCTGGGAAAGCAGTAGAAGATGGCCCGAGTCTTTGGGTCCCTGCAACCACCTGGGAGTCTGGGAAGCTGTTCCTGGCTCCTGGCTTCAGATTGGCTTAGCTCTGGCCATTAGAGCCATCTGGAGAGTGAACCAGCAGATGGAAGATTTCTCTCTCTCTCTGCCTCTCTGCAACTCTGCCTTTCAAATAAATAAATAAATATTAAAAGTAAAGCAATTTAATGAATAAACAAAACATGACTACCATAGAAAAAAGTTACATATTTTTTTTGAAAAATAAACGTTTATAAATTTAAATTAACTTTATACCATATTTCAAACAGTTTGATTGTTTTCTGGTTTATGACTACTACAGATAAAATTGATGAGGAGAATCCTAGGTAAGTGTTCATGTGCACATATGTTATCGTTTTTTCTGTCCCATACATGTAAGTGCTGGGCAATATGATAAGAGTATCTTCAGTTATTTAAGAAAATACTTTTCTAATCTGCAGCATTTAGGTTACACTATCTTCATACTAAAGGTTGAATTTCTCAGTTATTTTTCCAGAACTTGATTTTGTCAAGCTCTAATAATAGATATTCTAATGAATGTGTAACAATACGTCATTTTCAATCCCCAAACACGAGTGATACTCATGGAAATTTCAATCTACTTGCCATCTTTATATCCTCCTTAGTGAAATGACCATTCATGACTTTTACCATTTTTTAAAAAAAAAATTATTTTATTTATTTGAAAGACAGAGTTACAGAGACAGGTAAAGACAGAGAGAGGTCTTCCATCCTCTGGTTCACTCCCCAGATGGCTGCAATGTCTGGAGCTGCGCCAATCTGAAGCCAGGAGCCAGGAACTTCTTCCAGGTCTCACCATTTTCTAACACATTTATTTGGTTGATACTGACTTTTGAGAATTCTTTGTATGGTCTAGAGACTGATAGTAAGATATGTGGACAGCGAAAGTTTTCTCCCTGATGTTTTTCATTCTGTTACTGGGATGTATTTAAAAGCAATAATGTTTAAGTTTGGCAAAGGTCATTTAGCTGATTTTTCTGTTTATGGATCATGCTTTAGGAAACTGTATTAAGAATGATCTGATGAGCATTCAGTCCAAAAGATGATCTATGCTCCATTTTGAGTTAATTTTTGTGTAAGGTATGGTGCTTAGATCAAGATTTATTGCTTTGTTTATAGTTGTCCAATTTCTCCAGGAGTATTTTTGAAAAGACCCTTCTTTCTACATCAATTGATATAGAACTATTTCTTGAATTCAATATTTTTGTTTCATTGATTGTGTTTTTATCCATTTTACAATAGCACAATATAGATTGTTGTCTTCCTGTAATGATTTGGTAGTGACAATTACTGAATTCTAGTGTACTGACTCTTATTATACATGTGATTTCTTTATATAAAATCTTGTTGTTTAGGAACCTTAATGATTGAAGAAATGTACTTCAATAAAATATTTTTCTAAACAGAATCCATTCTTTTTAGATATATACTTGTATATAGCCGCATTTTATTTGGATTAGTTCATATGCTTCAATATGATGAAAATTATATACAGTAGTGTTCCCTTTACCAACATATTCACAGATGAAGACTGATATATTTTTGTATTGAGCAATCCATTAAATGAGTACTACTGCACACATATCCTGTTATCTACATTGTGCTAAGTGATAGCAACAGAAAAATGGGGGCCAATAATTCAAGAGTTAGTACACACTTTTTTTTAACTTTTATTTAATGAATATAAATTTCCAAAGTACAGCTTATGGATTACAATGGCTTCCCCCCATAACGTCCCTCCCAACGGCAACCCTCCCCTTTCCCACTCCCTGTCCCCTTCCATTCACATGAGGATTCATTTTCGATTCTCTTTATATACAGATCAGTTTAGCATACATTAAGTAAAGATTTCAACAGTTTGCTCCCACACAGAAACATAAAGTGAAAAATAATAGATGATTTTTAAAATGATGATGAAATCAGATCAGACCTATTGTCATGTTTAATCCCAGTGAGAGTCAAGTTGGGAAATGATAATTTCTTCTTTTTTTTTTTTTTTCAGAAGATCAGTTTAGTATACATTAAGTAAAGATTTCAACAGTTTACACCCCCATAGAAACACAAAGTAAAATATACTGTTTGAGTACTCGTTATAGCATTAAGTCTCAATGTACAGCACATTAAGGACAGAGGTCCTACATGAGGAGTAAGTGCACAGTGACTCCTGTTGTTGACTTAACAAATTGATACTCCTGTTTATGGCATCAGTAATCTCCCTATGCACCAGTCATGAGTTTCCAAGGTTATGGAAGCCCCTTGAGTTCTCCGACTCTTATCTTGTTTACACAAGGTCATAGTCAAAGTGGAGGTTCTCTCCTCCCTTCAGAGAAAGGTACCTCCTTCTTTGAAGACCTGTTCTTTCCACTGGGATCTCACTCGCAGAAATCTTTCTTTAGGGTTTTTTTTTTTTTTTCCCCAGAGTGTCTTGGCTTTCCATGCCTGAAATACTCTCATGGGCTTTTCAGCCAGATCCGCGTGCCTTAAGGGCTGATTCTGAGGCCAGAGTGCTGTTTAGGACATCTGCCATTCTATGAGTCTGCTGAGTATCTCACTTCCCATGTTGGATCACTCTCCCCTTTATTTATTCTATCGGTTAGTATTAGCAGGTACTAGACTTGTTTATGTGCTCCCTTTGACTCTTAGTCCTTTCATTATGATCAATTGTGAACTGAAACTGATCACTTGGAATAGTGAGATGGCATTGGTGCATGCCACCTTCATGGGATTAAATTGGAGTCCCCTGGTATGTTTCTAACTCTACCATTTGGGACAAGTCAGCTTGAGCATGTCCCAAATTGTACATCTCTTCCCTCTCTTATTCCCACTCTTATGTTTAACAGGGATCACATTTCAGTTAAATTTCAACACTTAAGAATAACTGTGTATTAATTACAGAATTAAACCAGTCATATTAAGTAGAACAGACAAAAAAAAAAAAACTACTAAGAGGGATAAGTATTAAGTTGTTCATTAACAGTCAGGGCTATGCTGATCAAGTCACCATTTCTCATAGTGTCCATTTCACTTCAACAGGTTTCCTTTTTGGTGTTCAGTCAGTTGCCACCGATCAGGGAGAACATATGGTATTTGTCCCTTTGGGACTGGCTTATTTCACTCAGCATGATGTGTTCCAGATTCCTCCATTTTGTTGCAAATGACTGGATTTCGTTGTTTCTTACTGCGGTATAGTATTCTAAAGAGTACATGTCCCATAATTTCTTTATCCAGTCTACCGTTGATGGGCATTTAGGTTGGTTCCAGGTCTTGGCTATTGTGAATTGTGCTGCAATAAACATTAGGGTACAGACCGCTTTTTTGTTTGCCAATTTAAATTCCTTTGGGTAAATTCCAAGGAGTGGGATGGCTGGGTCGAACGGTAGGGCTATATTCAGGTTTCTGAGGAATCTCCAGACTGACTTCCATAGTGGCTTAACCAGTTTGCATTCCCACCAACAGTGGGTTAGTGTCCCTTTTCCCCCACATCCTCGCCAGCATCTGTTGTTGGTAGATTTCTGTATGTGAGCCATTCTAACCGGGGTGAGGTGAAACCTCATTGTGGTTTTGATTTGCATTTCCATGATTGCTAGTGACCTTGAACATTTTTTCATGTGCCTATTGGCCATTTGGATTTCCTCTTTTGAAAAATGTCTATTGAGGTCCTTGGGCCATCTCTTAAGTGGGTTGTTGGTTTTGTTTTTGTGGAGTTTCTTGATCTCTTTGTAGATTCTGGTTATTAACCCTTTATCTGTTGCATAGTTTGCAAATATTTTTCCCATTCTGTCGGTTGTCTCTTCACTTTCCTCACTGTTTGTTTTGCAGTACAGAAACTTCTCAATTTGATGCAATCCCAATAGTTGATTTTGGCTTTGACTGCCTGTGCCTCCCGGGTCTTTTCCAGAAATTCTTTTCCTGTGCCAATATCTGGAAGGGTTTCTCCAGTGTTCTCTAATAACTTGATGGTGTCAGGTCGTAGATTTAGGTCTTTAATCCATGTTGAGTGGATTTTTGTGTAAGGTGTAAGGTAGGGGTCTTGCTTCATGCTTCTGCACGTGGAAATCCAATTTTCCCAGCACCATTTATTGAATAGACTGTCCTTGCTCCAGGAATTGGTTTTAGATCCTTGATCAAATATAAGTTGGCTGTAGATGTTTGGGTTAATTTCTGGCGTTTCAATTCTGTTCCATTGGTCTATCCATCTGTTTCTGTACCAGTACCATGCTGTTTTGATTACAACTGCCCTGTAGTATGTCCTGAAATCTGGTATTGTGGTGCCTCCGGCTTTGTTTTTGTTGTACAAGATTGCTTTAGCTATTCGAGGTCTCTTGTGCCTCCATATAAATTTCAGCACCATTATTTCCAGATCTGAGAAGAAGGTCTTCGGTATCTTGATTGGTATTGCATTGAATTTATAAATTGCTTTTGGGAGAATGGACATTTTGATGATATTGATTCTTCCAATCCATGAGCATGGAAGATTTTTCCATTTCTTGGTATCCTCTTCTATTTCTTTCTTTAAGGTTTTGTAATTTTCATCGTAGAGATCTTTAACGTCCTTGGTTAAGTTTATTCCAAGGTATTTGATTGTTTTTGTAGCTATTGTGAATGGGATTGATCTTAGAAGTTCTTCCTCAGCCATGGCATTGTCTGTGTATACAAAGGCTGTTGATTTTTGTGCATTGATTTTATAGCCTACTACTTTGCCAAACTCTTCTATGAGTTCCAATAGTCTCTTAGTAGAGTTCTTTGGGTCCCCTAAATACAGAATCATGTCATCTGCAAAGAGGGATAGTTTGAGTTCTTCCTTCCCAATTTGTATCCCTTTAATTTCTTTTTCTTGCCTAATAGCTCTGGCTAGAACCTCCATAACTATATTGAATAGCAGTGGTGAGAGTGGACATCCCTGTCTGGTCCCAGATCTCAGTGGAAATGCTTCCAACTTTTCCCCATTCAATAGGATGTTGGCTGTGGGTTTTTCATAGATTGCTTTGATTGTATTGAGGAATGTTCCTTCCAAACACAGTTTGCTTAGAGTTTTCATCATGAACGGGTGTTGTATTTTATCAAATGCTTTCTCGGCATCTATTGAGATAATCATATGGTTTTTCTTCTGCAGTCTGTTAATGTGATGTATCACATTGATTGTCTTGAGCACATTAAACCATCCCTGCATACCAGGGATAAATCCCACTTGGTCTGGGTGGATGATCTTTCTGATGTGTTGTTGCATTCGATTGGAGAGAATTTTATTGAGGATTTTTGCATCTATGTTCATCAGGGTTATTGGTCTGTAATTCTCTTTCAGTGCTGCATCTTTTTCCGGCTTAGGAATTAAGGTGATGCTGGCTTCATAGAAAGAATTTGGGAGGATTCCCTCTTCTTCGATTGTTCTGAATAGTTTGAGAAGAATTGGAGTTAGTTCTTCTTTAAATGTCTGGTAGAATTCAGCAGTGAATCCATCTGGTCCTGGGCTTTTCTTTGTTGGGAGGACCTTTATTACTGTTTCAATTTCTGTCTCAGTTATGGGTCTGTTTAGGTTTTCGATGTCTTCCTGGTTCAATTTAGGTAGGTTGCATGTGTCCAGGAATCTATCCATTTCTGATAGGTTTCCCTGTTTGCTGGCATACAAGTCCTTGTAGCAATTTCTGATGATTCTTTTTATTTCTGTGGTGTCTGTTGTTACGTTTACTTTTTCATCTCTGATTTTATTGATTTGGGTCTTTTCTCTTCTTTTTTTAGTTAGTTGGGACAATGGGGTGTCAATTTTGTTTATTTTTTCAAAAAACCAGCTCCTCCTTGTTTGGCTGATTTTTTGTAATGTTTTTCTTGATTCGACCCTGTTGATTTCTTCTCTGATTTTAATTATTTCTCTTCTCCTACTAGATTTGGGTCTGGTTTGCTGTAGGTTTTCTAGATCCTTGAGGTGAATTGAAAGCTCATCTATTTGGTGCCTTTCCAATTTCTTGATGTAGGCGCCTATTGATATAAACTTTCCTCTTAACACTGCTTTTGCTGCGTCCCATAAGTTTTGGTATGTTGTGCTGTTATCCTCACTTACTTCCAGAAAGTTTTTGATTTCTCTTTTGATTTCTTCTATGACCCATTGTTCATTCAGGAGCATGTTGTTCAATCTCCATGTGTTTGCGTATGCTCTAGGGATTCCTGAGTTGCTAATTTCCAACTTCATTCCTTTATGGTCTGAGAAGCTGCATGGTATGATTCTAATTCTTTTGAATTTGCTGAGACTTGCTTTATGGCCTAGTATGTGGTCAATCCTAGAGAGGGTTCCATGTACTGCTGAGAAGAATGTAAAATCTTTAGCTGTAGGATTGAAAGTTCTGTATATATCTGTTAGATCCATTTGGGCTATAGTGTCATTTAAATCGACTGTATCCTTGTTGATCTTCTGTCCTATTGATCTGTCTATTTCTGAGAGTGGAGTATTGAAGTCCCCCAGTACTATTGTATTGGGGTCTAAGTCTCCCTTTAAGTCCGTTAATAAATCTTTTAGATAAACTGGTGCCCTGTAGTTAGGTGCATATACATTGATAATTGTTATATCTTCTTGTTGTATTGATCCCTTAATCATTATATAGTGCCCTCTTTGTCTCTCTTAACAGTTTTTGTGGTAAAGTTTATGTTGTCCGATATTAAGATGGCTATGCCTGCTCTTTTTTCATTTCTGTTGGCATGGTATATCTTTTTCTAGCCTTTCACTTTCAGTCTCTGTGCATCTTTGTTGGAAATATGTGTTTCTTGTAAGCAGCAAATAGATGGGTTTTGTTCCTTAACCCAATCAGCCAATCTGTGTCTTTTCACTGGACAGTTCAGGCCATTAATGTTCAATGTGACTAATGATAAGTGGTAACTTTGCCCTGCCATTTGCCAAAGATAAGTTCTAATATATGCTTTGAATTCCCTGTGATCTTTTGCTGTGAGGTTTCCTTCCTTTACCTTCTTTCATATTGATGACCGTGTTTCTGTGTTTCTGTGTGTAACACATCTTTAAGCATCTTTTGCAGGGCTGGACGAGTGGCGGCAAAGTCTTTCAATTTCTGCTTGCTATGAAAAGTCTTTATTTCACCTTCATTCACAAATGATAGCTTTGCAGGATATAATATTCTGGGCTGGCAGTTTTTCTCTCTTAGCACCTGGGCTATATCTCGCCATTCCCTCCTAGCTTGTAGGGTTTCTGATGAGATGTTAGCTGTGAGTCTGATTGGAGATCCTCTGAGAGTCATCTGACGTTTCTCTCTTGCACATTTTAGGACCTTTTCTTTATGTTTCACTGTGGAGAGTTTAATTACAACGTGTCGTTGTGAGGATCTCTTTTGGTCGTGTTTATTAGGGGTTCTATGAGCTTCCTGTACTAGGATTTCTCTGTCCTTCTCCAAACCTGGGAAATTTTCTGTTAATAGCTCACTAAAAAGGCCTTCTAATCCTTTCTCCCTCTCCATGCCTTCAGGAACTCCTAGAACCCAGATGTTGGATTTTTTAATAGTATCCTGAAGATTCCCGACAATATGTTTTAGATTTCTAATTTCCTCTTCTTTTCTTTGGTCTGACTGTATCCTTTCCTGTTCTCTGTCTTCTAAGTCCGATATTCTCTCTTCTGCTTCACCCATTCTGTTTGTAAGGCTCTCTAATGTGTTTGTCATTTGATCTATTGAATTCTTCACTTCATTATGATTTCTTGTCACTATCACAGTTTCCTGTTGTACTAGTTGTTTCGTTTCATTTTGATTCCTCCTTAATATTTCATTTTCACGAGAGAGATTTTCTATCTCATCCATTAAGGATTTCTGTAGTTCAAGAATTTGTTTTTGAGAACTTCTTAATGTTCTTATCAATTTTTTGAGATCTGCTTCTTGCATTTCTTCTATCTCATCATCTTCATAATCTTGAATTGGGGTGTCTTTTTCATTTGGGGGCTTCATGGTGACTTCCTTGTTTTTATTACCTCGGTTTTTACGTTTGTTATTTGGCATATTGGAGATATTTGGTTTCTTCACTGTGGTGCTTTTTCTTGTTATACTATGACTCTAGATCAAGTGGACTGTCTGTTTTTGATGGAGCCTTAGAGGCTTGAGATGGGTGTGGCCTGAGAGCTCTGTTTGGTGTGCCAAAGGTGACACTCCCAGGTTAGGCGTGGTAGATCTCTCTCTCTCTCTTTCTTTCTTTTTTTTTGATTCAAAAGGGAAGTAATTCTGCACAGCTGAACAAAGTTGGAGGTAGTTAGCAGGCAAATGATATACCCACAGGAGCCAGAGATCGGAAGCTCTTTCCCAAGGACCACACAGGGGATCTTTTCTGCCCTCAGAGTGGGCTCAAATTCTCCTTCAGTCTTCCACTGGGTTGCCAAAGTTACTGAATTGTAGCGTCTCTGGAGAGTACTCACGTGAATTCTGTGAGTTCTCTCCCCCACCGTCTCTTTTTTCACAGTCTCAGTTCAGTAGCACCACAAATTTACTAGGTCCTTATCTCCTGTTAATTCACCCCGCCCAGAGTCAGGTTTTTCTGCTAGGCTCAGGGCCGGTGCAGACCTGAGGTCGCTCTGCTTATGACGTATGTCCAAGATGGCGCCTGCTCTTTGTCTTGCTCGCCCTTGAGAGGTGAGCGGAGAGAGAGAAACCCGTGTCCGTACCAGTCACCTTTTTTTTTTTTCTCTCTCTCTCTCTCTTCCAGTTAGCCTGGTGAACTTCCCCCCCCCCCCCGCCCCAGGGGTCATTCCCTCTAGTCTCCTCTCTCTGCTTGCCTGCCGGTGTCTCGGGCTATTGAGGTTTGGCTCACCTCGTGTTCCAGTGCTGGTGTGTTGAGTCTGCCGCTGGTGTCCCGAACTGTGGGCTCCCATGCTCTCCACACAGGTCCAGTGTGAATCACGCGTTCCGGAAGAGTTTCTTCTGCTGTTTCCTCCCCTACTCTTCCTTGAACCTGCAGTATCTCCACTTTTATTAAACTGTCTCTCCCTGGACTATCAGTGTGCTCCCTTCCTATTCCGCCATCTTGCCTCCTCCCACATTTTGTAAATACAATTATATAGTCATTTTTAGGGTGAATCATCATTAATAAAAGTTGCAAACAGACTGGGTCAAGAGATTGATTCTGCAAAGATTTCTACAGGACAATGTGCTTGAGGTGTTGCAAAATCTAAGCAAAAATTAAAATGAAGTCAAACTATATTGATATGGCTCATTTATTAATTTGAAGTACAAATCAAATAATCATCTGTAATAATGGCAAAAATACTCATCCAGTCTGAAGCCAAGAAAAGCTAAATAATTCAAAACTAACTTCTATTAGTAGATTCCATATTTCTACAAGCTTATTTTTGTATTGTAACAATATATTGTCTCTATTTTCTATCAATTTCTTCTAATTCTTCCACAAATTTTTTAGATCATGTAGCATTCTTTTACATGGGTCAGTCCTATGGACAAGAAAGTTACAGATTTTTCCACTGATACATTTTCTGGAAATTAAAAAGAATTCAATGATAAAGTTGACAACATAAACTCTCACATGCTAAGGAAACTGTCTTTTCTTTAGGAATGCATAGGATAACATAAATGAACTCTGTATACAAGGAACTTAGACACAACTTAGCCCGCAGAATAAGCATTTTCAAGATCAAGTAATAATATCTCAGTTGCAGTATAAGTAAATATTGTTTTATTTTTGCACAAAGATAAATGGTGTTGTGTTAAACCATTTAAAATGATGGGTAATGTTAAGCAATGTTGCAAAGATCATTTTGGACAATGAAGAAAAATTGACATAATGATAAGATTCTAATATTTTGAGTAACTAAAACAGGCAATGATAAATATGCATGATTACACAACACTATTACAGATCACAGAATACCACTGTGGAAGGTATATAAAAGATATGCATTCTAACCTACATTTTAGAGATGTGGAAGGTTGGACTGAGGAATGTGAATCTTGGCTAAGTCAAGTTCAATATCATATAAAAATAAAGGCTTAATTTACTTAAAGGGATGAGAATTAAGGCTGAAGGGTAAATTTGGATAAAGAAATAGACATTTTCTATAGGAAAAACTGAACATTGGAAAAGGTTACTTGAATATCATACCACCATTTCTGAGTAGTTGGCAAAGATAGAAAAAAAAATTTGACATTTTGTTGTAATGTTTCCAGGAAAATTGGGGGAAATAGCTGGTGAATGCAGAGACATATAGATGGATAAAAAATAAAATAAAATATTTGTATCTTTACTTCTTCATCCCTAACACTTAAAATATAGCTTATTTTTTAAAATCTCCAAAAGATGTACTATTTGGTGGCTTATTATTTCACTGCCAGTAGTCCTCAATATATATCCCAAGGAGTTTCAAAGCTTTGCAAGATGTAGTACCTCTGTGTTAACTGCGCTGAGGGCCTTTTTACTGAGATTCTATTTCTAGTCCCTTTCCACTTCATATGAAATTATTTGCTTACTCCACATAGACTTTCTATTGAATAACCTTATGTGCCAAAACGATCTGCAGTCGCATACAACCTTCTAATTAGCATTGTCTTTATATCTGATTATTTCATTTATGAAGACTGAGATTTTCTGGGTCAACGTTTATGTGAATACTCTTGATATTGACATTGTCTAAATATTTGTGTCCTACACAATTCATATTTTTGAAACCTTAATCCCAATGCAATGGCATTTGAACAAGATTTAGGAAGCAATTAGATTCTCACTCTTCCTCCCCAATCCCCAGGTGAAGAAACAGAGAGATGCTTATCTACATACAAGAAGGTGGGCCTTTACAGACTCTAATTTGTAGTTACTTTGATCCTGGACTTCTCAGGGTCCTGAATGCTTTCAAGAACTAGTCAATGTTATTTTTGTTATAGCAGCCCTGGTAGAATGGAAACTAACAAGATAAATTCTTTTGCCAGGTTGATTTAGGATTATCATCTTTATTGGTTACGAGAGCAAACATCCGATTTACTTGTTATATCAACATTCTCATATACCTTGTCTGTTTGAGAAGCTGAGAGACAAAGAGTGAGAGACTTGGAGAGATCCATCTGCGGTTTTATTTCCCAAATTCCCTCAAGGTCTCAGCAGCAAACACTGAAGAAGCTGAGAGATGGAACTTAATCCAGTCTCCCACATAGGTTGAAAAAAAACTTCACCATTGCCTGCGAGTTAGCAGGAAGCTGAAGTCAAGAGCAGAGTTGGATATCAAACCCAGGTGCTCTGATGTGGGATGTGGGCACCTTTACCAGTGTCTTAATCACTAGGCCAACCATCTACTCCTCATATCTTTTTCTTAAGGAATATTTTCCTCTTGGGAAAAACAAATGGAATGTGGTTTAATGTGGTGGAAATGACCGGAACATTGTAATCAAAATATCATGCTAGCTATAAAAATTTATTCAACTGTATCAGATGATCAAAAAGATCCCTTCAAATAGTACTAATGCAGGAGTAATTAGGGGAATCTCAGCTTTTGCAGGGCATTATGGAATGTGTACTCAACCCTGGTAGTCCTCCTGCTTACCAGGTGGAGAATGAATATCTAAAATCTTGGAGCAAAAATAACTCTGAGTATTTAATTCAAGCCCCTGGTTCCAATTATGTCTAAAGAGATTTTCTATCCATGGATTTTTCAATTACTGGATTCATTAAATTTGAATTACCCTTAATCTAGGTTGAGCTATATTTGCATCATTTGCAAACAAAACTACTAATTAATATAAATTGTCATTGAAATCTAATTTTTAATATCTAATCAAATAACTGTTATAAATTATTTTCATTTGCAGTTCTTTTCATAGTAGTTCCATTGATATTTTCTTTTCATTGGTTACTTTATTGCTTCCTATTTATCACATTATTAGTTGTGGTTCTGCGAGGGGTTTCTTCTTAGTACTTGTTTATTGATATTTGCTAAAGGAAAATTGCTGAAGGATCTGTTTTTTATCTTTCTCACTGACATTTGCTTAAAATTCAAGTTTTTTGGGAAGCCGTTGGGCATAGAGTTTAAGGTGCTACTTAGAATGCCTGTGTCCCTTCTCAAAGTGCCTGGGTTTGAATCCCGACTCCACTTCTGTTTCCAGCTTTCTGTGAAGCACTGATGTCAGCTCAAGCAGCAGTGATTGCTCCAATAGCTGGGTCCATGCACCCACATGGGAGACCAAGATTGGGTCTCAGCTCCCAGCTTTGGTCTGTCCAAGCCGCAGCTATTGTAGGCATTTAGGGAGGGAATCAGGGTAGAAGAATTTAAAAAAAAAAGAGAATGAATAATTAAAAGTTTTATTAAAAATATCTCAGGGTTTGTTTTTAAAATTTTGTGTTCTAAAAACAGAGGGGAGGGAGCATCTAGGATAGTATTTAAAATGCCCATGTCCCATACTAGAGTGCCTGGGTTCAGTACCCATAGCTGATCCTTACTTCTGTTCCCTGCTAATGTAGACCATGGAAGGCAGCGGTGCTGACTCACAGAACAGCTCCTGCCACTCTCATGGGAGCCCTGGACTGAGACTTGACTCCTGGCTTTGGCCACAGCAAAGGGAGTAACCAGCAGATGAGAGATTTCTCTTTCTTCTTTTCTGTATCTGTCTCTGGCTCATAAAGAGATCAATTTTAAAACACAGAAGACTAATATTTATATTCGTAATAGTTACGAACCCAAGCCACTTAGTTGGAATGTCATTCAGATAATTGGCTATCTTGACTAACTTTAATGTTGGTCTCAGTCTTTATTGGCCCTAAATTCAGGTCTTCTTGATTGCAGGTTCAGCGGCTTTATCACTCTTACTTCACACAGACATCCTTGCCAAACGCCCCACCTAGTAGGTCTGATTAGTTCAGCCTGTCATCATCCAGTGCAAAGGGTTCCTGTTGAATGCAACACTGGCATCCCACCATGGTGATAGTATTGTTTTGCTTTCCCTACAATCATAATTACACAGATGAATGGAAAACGTGATGAAGTGCATAGCAAAAACTCTGTCAAAGAAATCTTTCAAAGGAAGAATTGAGTGGAGCAGATTGTTTTCCAGGCTATATTACTTTAGCTGGATTTTGTTTTCCTTTAACTTTGTATAATTTCTATAGATGAACGTTTCTCAAGTTTGTCTGAATAAAGGGAGTCCTTTAGACGCCATAGGAAAGTGTCTTTATAATTATAAATCCGTTATATCTTCTGTTCCAATCAATTTTTATCTGTCACAATGCATCAATAATTTAGATCCTCTTCAGAAAATTCATGTAAACTATATTGTCCTAACATCCTTACTTCCAATTTTAATATTCACTTCTTACCACATTTGACATTTTAATGCATATATTTGGGATGCTAATATAGTTAACTGTATAGAAAATACTCATAACTGCATAGTTATGCTGATCTATTCTGGACTATTAATTTATTTTTGTGTTATTGCTACAGTTAATTCACACATTGTATGATGTTTTATAACTCTGATTGCATAGTGTAACTTTCTATATGTGAGACTGTGCTCCTCTGTGAAAGATACTCTAAGAATCTCCAAATCCATCTTTTCATCCTCTTCCCAAGGAGATAATTATGTTTCTTAGAAATCATGTTTTTTCACAAACATTCAAATTCACTAGAGAGGATCTCCCAAACACGACTGGATGTTTTTGATGATCAATACCTTGGCTTGTTGCTAATTTTAGTTACACGTTTCTGAAGCTTCATTGTTCAGTGTAACATTTACTTTCAGGTTTTGATAGATACCTTTCAAGATATAAAAATGTGCTTCTATTTTCTACTAAGGGAGCATTTCCTTTTGTTTCTTTGCTCCCTTGTTTGCTTTATCATGTAGGTATTAAATTTTACCAAATGCTTTTTTTTGAATTTACTAAGTGTACACTAACATGAATGGAAAAGCTACTCATAAGTTGATATATTTCCACCTTTTAAAGCATGAATATATTCATGCTCCTGTGATACAATCTGCTTGTTTTTAATACCTTTTTATTTGTCTTTTATTTGATTTTCACTTCATTTATGTTACTAGGTTACATTACTAAGACCCAATTTTGTATATGAATATTTCTTTATTTAGTTACATAATCAACAGTTTCTTCAGCTGATAATATGAATTACTAATATTTCTTATTTTCTGAGTTAGTTCCTAGATTACAGAAAGAGCCTACTTCATGAGAGTCTGGAATATCATATATGTAAAACTATTTAAGTATGGTGCCTTGTGGAATTCAAGGATGTTTTTTAATTCTATTTATTTACCTTTACTAGTTGTTCCATTACTTTAAATACATATAATTAAATTATATGAATTGTATTTTAGTTATAATTATTATGAAAAGTCTTGTAGTTTAAGTTTTTTAGAGGCTTTTATTTACTTGAAAGTCAGAGTTACACAGAGAAGAAGAGGCAGAAAGAGAGAGGGAGACAAACATCTTCCACCTGCTGGTTGACTCCCCAATGTCCACAACGGCTGGGACTGAGCAAGGCCAAAGCCATGAGTCAGGAGTTTCTTCTGGGTCTCCTGCATGGGTGCAGGGGCCCAAGCACTTGCCCTTCTGCTGCTGCTTCCCCAGGTGCATTAGCAGGGAAGTGAATCAAGAATGGAGCATTTAGAACTCCAACTGGCATTCATATGGGATGCCGGCATCCCAGATAATGGCTTTAACTGCTACTCTACAATGCTGGCCTCTAGTTCAAAATTTTTAAGATTTGTTAATGTTCTTCTAGTTAGCATAATAAATAATTTCTCCATTCAGGATTGTTAATTTAGAATTGATTTTACAAACTAAATTTGGTCCAAAGAATTAACAACATTTTATGGTTTTCAATTTAAATTCCAAAATTGTTCTCTGTATTTCACTGCACTGTGGGTGCAAGGTGCTATTTGGATCCCTATAAATGAAGCAGCTGAGTTGAAATTTGTTAGCTATTACACTTCTGAGAAAGCTGAGTACTGGGAATCTAAAAGAGATCAGCAATTTGGAACAAGTTAGTGACAGCACAGACTTTGGCATTAAGGAAAGAAATTTAAGATAGTTCAATGTAGAAACAACTTAACTAGCAAAAAACGGAATTTGTTCTATGGAGTTGAAACCAGTGCCTACACACAGTTCTCAGTGACTGTCTAGAACCCAATAAGAGTCTGAGCATAGGATTTTAAGATGTATTAGATTAAACATTTAAAAATCAGTAGAAAATTTGAGAAGTCTTTGAGTAGAACAATTTCTGGGAAGAAAAGATTGACATCAAGTCAAGCAGGTAGGAGTTTAACACATAATTTTTTAGATACATCTCTAAAAGAGGTCTTTATTTTACTTACTGAACACCAAACTCATGGCATATATGTTTGTAATACTTTCATAGTTAAATGTTTTATGTATAATATCTATTTTGGTTAACCTAATGACTTTATATTATAGATAACCCAATCAAGTTATTTATCAAAACTAGCTGTTGCCAAATTAGGTTTCCTGATCTATACTCTTCCCTGTTTTTATATAGCCAAAAAACTAACAGTGGGTTTTACAGTTTATATGGCTGAAAAAAATCAAAAGAGTAAGATTTTATGCCATGTAAAATTAAATAAAATTCAAGTTTAGTGCTACAAATAAAGTTTTACTTGATTGCAATCACACTTATGTGTTTTACAGGGTTTGTGGTGGTTGTAGTGCTGTACTCCCAGAATTGAGTAGCCGGACAGAGATCATCTCATCCACAAAGTCAACCTTTTTACAAATTAATTTTTGTAGATACTTGATTTAATGGTTACTTAATAATGTTTGTAGATACTGGATTTAAAATGAAGACAATTTAGGTGTCTTTTTATGGTGAATAAATGTTTTAATAATTGAAATCTTTCTCTTTTGCTTTTGCAAAAAATATATTATTATTTATTTGGTAAAGGGGCAAGAGAGAAAGAGGGGGAGAAAGAGATAGGGAGAGAGAGATGAGAATCTTCCATCTGCAGATTCACTCCCCAAATTGCCACGACAGTCAGGAGCTAATATTCCCATTATCCATTCAGGTCTCCCAAGTGGGTGGCAGGGACCCAAGTACTTGAGCTATCTCCTGCTCACCTGCTGTCTCTCTTGGTGAGCATTAGCAGGAAGCTGAATCAGAAGCAGAGCCAGGACTTATACTTGGTGATACGGAATGCAAGCATCCCAAGTAGCATTTTAATTCTGCGCAAAATATCCACTCCTCTCTTTTTGGTATTGCAGTACTTGACTTGCTCTTCATTAGTTTGTCAGTGTTATCCTTCCTATGTTTTTTTTTTGTGTGTGTGTGCCCATTAATTCACCAACTAATATTCCACATACTGGCAGTGATCCATAAAATATGAATTCCCTCCCTGAATGTTTGTATTTACTATTCTGCTTTAGGCACATCTGCAACATTATTGTGTGCATACTATTAATTATAGTTAAGATGGATAATTGTTTTTATAAGGGATCATACATATTTATATTGCAATATCCCCAGTTAAGACTACTTTTTTTTAAGATGCATTTATTCATTTGAAAAACAGAGTGACAGAAAGAGACAAAAACAAAGACAAAGAGATCTTTCATCAATTGTTTCACTCCCCAAATTACTATGACTGTTGGAGCTCAGTCAGGCTGAGCCAGAAGCTGGGAACACTAGATCTCCCATGTGGGTGCAGGGGTCCAAGAACTTGAGGCATCTTCGGCAGTTTTCCCAGGCATGTTTACAAGGAGCTGATTTGGAAGCAGATGAGCCAGGACTTGAACCTGTGCTCCAATATGGGATCTGGGGTTGGTGGCAGTGGCTTTAAACACTTGTACTCCAACACTGGCCCGGTTAAGATTGCTTTTAATGTATGGATTTATGTGTATATATCATTCTTATATTTTGCATTTACTATTTTTTGCTTGCCTCATGCCACTCTGCCATTCTTCTTATTGTCACCTGCAACAAGCATGTTTGAGTGTTCTGTGTCCTTGTTTATTTATGTTTGTCAGAGGAAATCTTTATGTGAAAATCGCAAATAAATATCGGTTTGTATTGTGAAATATTTTTCCAATCACTCCATTTATTTATTTATTTTTGATTTGATAGGCAGAGTTACAGACAGTGAGAGAGAAAAACAGAGAGAAAGGTCTTCCTTCTATTGGTTCACCCCCCAGATGGCCACTATGGCTGGAGCTATGCCAATCTGAAGCCAGGAGCCAGGTGCTTCTTCCTGGTCTCCGATGCGGGTGCAGGGACTCAAGCGCTTGGGCCATCGTCTATTGTTTTCCCAGGCCATAGCAGAGAGCTAAATGAGAAATAGAGCAGCCAGGATTTGAACCAATGACCCTATTGGATACTGGCACCTCAGGGAGAGGATTAACCAAGTGAGCCATGGTGCCAGCTCCCACTCCTTTTGTTTTTAAGAGTTCCCCTTTGTTAAGACTTGGTATACTTTGAGTGTGTCCATTTAAGGTTCATGTGCTAGAAGCTAGATCCTCAGTTTGTCAATCTTGGGAGGGAGGTGATGAGGTGGTGGTAGCTTTTTATTGTCATGTTTATTTATTTATTTCTTTGAGAAGCAAGATGACAGAAAGAGAGAGAGAGGGAGGGAGGGAGGGAGAGAGAGAGAGAGAGAGATATCTTTCATCCACTGGTTTACTCCCTAGTTGACAGAAACAATTATGGCTAAGTCAGGCCAAAGACAGAAGCCAGGAACCCATGTAGGTATCCCACATGGATGGCAGAGACCCAAGTACTGGAGTCATCATCTGATGGCTGGATTGGACCTGGAGGCAGGATTCAAACCATGCACCTTTTTTTTTTTTTTTTTTTTTTTGACAGGCAGAGTTAGACAGTGAGAGAGAGAGAGATAGGAGGCAGAGAGAAAGGTCTTCCTTCCATTGGTTCACCCCCCTCAATTGGCCACTACGGTCGGGGCGCTGTGCTGATCCGAAGCCAGGAGGCGGGTATTTCCTCCCGGTCTCCCATGCTGGTACAGGACCCAAAGACTTGGGCCATCCTCCACTGCGTTCCCGGGCCACAGCAGAGAGCTGGACTGGAAGAGGAGCAACCAGGACAGAACCGGCGCCCCAACCGGGACTAGAACCCGGGGTGCCAGCACTGAAGGTGGAGGATTAGCCTAGTGAGCCATGGCGCCAGGCCAAACCATGCGTCTTGATATGGAATACAGCCATCCCTAGTGGAGGCTTAGCCCGCTGCACAACACCTGCTCCAGGTAGTATCTTTACGATAAGAGATTTTGTGCAATTTAATTAGGTCACTGAGGTTTTGCCATAGAGCAGGACTGAAATAGTCCTTCCAGGTTTCCAATTAGTTCCCATGAGAGTGAGGTGTCAAGAAAGATGCAGTCGGGACTGGCGCCATAACTCACTTGGTTAATCCTCTGCCTGCAGCGCCGGCATCCCATATGGGTGCTGGGTTCTAGTCCCGGTGGCTCCTCTTCCAGTCCAGCTCTCTACTGTGGCCTGGGAAGGCAGTGGAGGATGGCCCAAGTGCTTGGGCACCTGCACCCATGTCAGAGACCAGGAAGAAGTACCTGGCTCCTGGCTTCTGATCGGCATAGCTCCGGCTGTGGAGGCCATTTGGGGGGTGAACCAATGGAAGGAAGACCTTTCTCTCTGTCTCTCTCTCTCACTAAGTCTATCTGTCAAATAAATTAAAAAAAAATAAAAATAAAAAAGTAAAAAAAAATATTCAGTCTTACACTTTGCCTACTCTGATTTCTTGTTTTGGCATGTGAATTCTTCTTGTCAGGGTTCCTGCTGTGATGACATCCACCATGATGTAATTCAGTCAAAAGAACCCTCACCGGAGGTCAAACAGATCATGGACTTTTGGTCTCCAAAACCTTGATCAACATCAACCACTTTACTTTTTAAGTTACTCAGACTCACGTAGTGTGATATGGCAATGGAAAACAGACTGATACTTTTTTTTCTGTCAAAGGCTGATACAATGAATAAACATAAGATATCAGTGATTTTTGAAGCCAATGGACTTCTTAGATGTTTGGATAATTGTTTTTTTCTTTGTAAACCTACAGGAGCAAATGTTGACATCATTTTATCTTTGTTTCTTTTATGTGGGATAGGTGAAAGTTTCTATAATTTGTAGTCATATTGTTTAAAAGTTTATAAGGCATTTAAACAATTTAGCTATAACAATTTTTCTTGATATATTCTATTATACACTTTATGGTGAAATGACCTGAATGTTTAGTCACTATGTCCTATACCCTATGCCTGCCTGTTTACTACTCATATATTCATCAATTCTAATAATTTATTTTGAATTCCATATATTTTCCATTACATATGTGTTTTTTGAATTCAGTATATGTGTTCTACTAAAATGAGAATTTTCATATTGATTCTACCAGGTAATACTTCCAGTGTTACTTTGAATTGTGTCATGGTAGAATTAAATTCATTTTATTCTAGTTTCACAGCATCAACACATTCCTTTTCAATCCTTCTGCGAAAGAAAAAGTCATTTCCTATATTGGATGTGCATTTCCTGTGAAAGATCTATATTTGAAAGAACTTTAAGTAGCAGTAGATAGAGATTCTCCATTCTTCAATATCTGCAGAGCATTTCAAAGTCTAAGTGTATCAGTTCAATGTTTATACTTGTTAAGCAACCCTTCCTTATATATTGTCCTGAGAACTCATAGCTTTGGCTTCTTGTGCTACATTTGCTGTATTTGCTTTCCATCATCTATAAATATCCTCTGTGAATGCTTTCTGTGTTTTGTGCCACATTTATTTCCTCCATAAAAGCCTTGAATTTCTGAATGCACTTTTAATCTCCCTTTACTTCTCTTAATCCTTTAAGAGTATTGATTTTAAATTGTGTTTACTATTTCCTGGTGAAATCGTAAGGAAAAGCAACCAATTCGTGTACCATCTCTCATTTATGTTCATTAATTTTAAGATAATTTTCAGCTCACTATATTTTTTAATATGTAAGCATATATTCAATTGTTTGTGATTAAGTATTTTGTAATTTAAACAAAATGTTCATAAATTTCAAAAGCAGGTATTTGTGTTTACTGCCTGGAAATGGATTGTTGTCGGACACATCAACTGTTTGTCATATTGAATTATCTTCTCCTAGCCAATGTTAGGGCTAATTAAACTTTTGTAACCTGGAATGTCTTTCTAACAGCTCCCTTCAACAATCGTCCCCTTCATCACTTAGCTTGGAGGTCTAAGCTGAGCCTTGATGGATAGTTTCTCATGGACAATAGCTATACACCCTTGATTTGGAGTTTGTGCTGCTCTCCGGAAGACTACCCTGTTTAATTTGTTCTGAATTAGTTGTGCATTATGGTGCCATTGTCAGGAAGGGAATCAGATCAACTGGTATTTTTTTTTTTTTCAGCATGACTTCTGTAAGTAATAAACTCAGATCAGCTAATAGTTCCATTTCCTGCCTTCATGGTGTGTTGATCAGAAAATGGAACCAGAGGCTGTTAGCATTTTTTACGTTTCTCTACTGATCCAGAAGACTTTGTGAGAGTATTTCACTTTTTTTTTTAAATTTTGCAAATATAGCAGACTTTTAGTGGGGGATATAATAGCTTTGTATCAGGGACTTTGCTAAACTCTTTACATTTGTTTTCTCACATAAATTCTGAAAAGCCCTTGTAAGTTAGTCTTTAGAAATCACTCTAGTTGAGCAAGTGTACATCACTGATTCACAGAATAACCAGAACAAAATGCAGTTCTTCTGAAGTGTGAATACAGACAGATGCTGTGTTACACAATCTTTTCCACTGTGTAGTAAAATAGAAAACAGTACCTTGGTCTTACTTTTTTCCTTTCATCTTTTATTTTTTCAGAACCTAGTAATTGTGAGTAGATTCTGTCTTCAAAGGCTGTTTACTTCACTTGGTTTTGTTGTTAAAAATTTTTAAAAACTGATTTATTCTGAATTTTTCCATTTTAATAATCAAAACCAAGGTGTAACTTTACCATAGCCACACACTGTATAGAGAATCCTTGAACAATTTTAAATTTTCTTATTAGAGGATGAGTACATATACAATTTTTTTACTAAAATTCCTCTGTGTTCATTCATGATGATAGGTTGATGAAATATGAAATAGTATCATGTTGGCATGATATCTTTTCAAAAAGCAGAATTCTCTGAATATGTTGCATGTCATATTTCCATCTAAATATTACATTTATACATGAGACATACATTTTTAAAATATCGATTTATTTGAAAGGCATAGAGCTGGGGGCAGTGTTAGGGGAGACAGAGAGAGAGAGAAAGAGAAAGACAGATGGAGAGTTCTATCCACTGGTTCAGTCCCCAAGCGTGCAATGATCAGGGCTGGGCTAAGGCGGGAATCATGGGCTGAAAATGCAATCCAGGTCTCCAATATGAATGTCAGGTACACAGCTACTTGAAACACTATCATTGCCTCTCAGAGTCTACACTGGTGGGAAGCTGGAGTCAGGAGCTGGGGCTGGGAATCAACACAGGCGCTCAGATGTAGGAAGCAGGTGTCTTAGCTGTTATGCTAGCACTAAGTCCTATACATACGTTTGAGATTGTAGAAGACAATGAAATGTTACCACGATCACTGAATAAAAATTTCCTGAATTGCAAAAGGTAGTAAATAGTACTTTGTTCAGCTTTCTAGTTGATTCATGAACTACATTTCCAAATTAATATGTATTAAGAATATATCATACTGGGGCCGGCGCTGTGGCACAGTAGGTTAATCCTCTGCCTGCGGCTCTGGCATCCCATATGGGCACCGGTTCTATTCCCGGCTGCTCCTCTTCCCATCCAACTCTCTGCTATGGCCTGGGAAAACAGTACAGGATGGCCCAAGTCTGGCCTCTGCACCTGTGTGGGAGACCAGGAGAAAGCTCCAAGCTCCTGGCTTAGAATTGGAGCAGCTCTGGCCGTTGTGGCCGTCTGGAGAGTGAACCAATGGACAGAAGACTTTTATATCTGTCTCTCCCTCTCACTATCTGTAACTCTACCTCTCAAATAAATAAATAAAAAAGATATTAAAAAGAATACATCATACAAATACTATTATGAACAGATACGGTGTTATAATCGTATAATCTGTAGTACAATAACTGAAAAAAATCAATGATGCTTTTGATGACCTTTTCTGATTGTGCTTTCTTTTTCTCTGAACTTTGAAATCATATTTCTCATCACAGTGTGTCTTTGGCTAGTGTCTTCTATATTCAAATCCTGGAGAAATGAAGAAAAGAATGGACATGATGGATAATTAATCAAAGCAGAAGCAGAAAGACCCTATTTTTGTAACTGACAAAGAAACCAGATTGAAGTTACCAAAAAGCAGCAGGGCAATCCTATCACAGATTTTTACAGAATATAGGTAGTTTATTAGCATCAAATAACAAAAAATAAGCAATGAGGATGAAGAGAAAATATATCACAATTTGAAACTTTTATCATATTAGTGTAATAAATAGTGTGCACACATTGACCATTGATTTTCATTTTGTCTATTAATGACAGGAAACTATGGTTGGAATTGATCTCCCTGCTTTTTGTCTTCTTACGAATTTTGGACTGGTCACCATATTGAACACATTTACTTTTAGATTGCTCTTGAAAAGTTGAACTTTATATGTGAAGCATTCAACATCCAAATTTTGCAATCAGGTAAAAATCAGGAAATGGTAATATATGGATCTTCTCAAAGTAAGGAAAAGTAAATTATAAGGAAGTCATTTCTAACTTTGAAATACAGTAACAGAAAGAATAATTCTTTTGAACTCTTAATAGACACGGAATTTAGTTCTAACAGAATCTGTGCATTAAGTCTTTTCAAGTTAAACTTAACAAATAAGAAAACAACTTTAATGAATTACCTTACTGTCCTTTCACAGACCAATCAATAACGACTTCTTCCCTCTAGAGATAATTAAAGTTGATCTAATTAGATTGTTTTCACTTACAAATTTGTCATGTAAATAAAGTTAATTTGTTTTACTACCTAGTCCACCTATGAGAATTATTATAGTGTAATAATAAAATTATCATTGCAAATCTTTTTCTTAAAGATTTATTGTATTTATTTGAAAGAGTTACAGGGAGAGAGGTCTTCTGTCCGATGGTTCACTCCCCAGATGGCTGCAATGGCCAGAGCTGAGCCAATCCGAAGCCAGGAGCCAGGAGCTTCTTCTGGGTCTCCCACTTGGGCGCAGGGGCCCAAGGACTTGGGCCATCCTCTACTGCTTTCCCAGACCATAGCAGAGAGCTGGATCTTCCAGGCCATAGCAGAGAACTGTATTGGAAGAGGAGCAGCTGGGATCAGAACCGGCACCCATATGGAATGCCAGCACTGCAGGCCAGGGCTTTAAACCCACTGTGCCATAGAGCAGGCCCCATCATTACAAATCTTAAAACAGATTTTGTATAGATGCCTGATCATTTTGCCTAAGATTATTTTTTTACTATAAGTCATGAGTATCACATACAATGTGTGTCCTCAACACAACTACATTTAAACATTTATACAGCTAATATCTTTTGTGGAAGTAAAGTATATGTATGAATGGAATGGAATATGTATAACTTAATATCCCGTGCAATGATTCATAGCTGAATGAAATATTGTCAGGAGTAACTATCAGTACAGTCTTACCTCCATAGGCAAAAGAAAAGATAGAACTGACATTTTGGTGTGGTCCATTAGGCTGCTGCCTTCAACACCGGCATCCCTGTCAGAGTGGAGTTGAGTCCCGGGTACTTTGTTTCCAATCTGGCTCTCTGATGATGACTCATGTTCATGGACCCCTGTCACCCATTTGGGAGACCTGAAGTTCCTGCTTTCTTGCTTTGGCCTGGTCCAGATAGCACTACTGCAAACATTTGTGGAATGAACCAGCACAGGGAAGATTGCTTAACTGTATGTTAAAAGGAAATATTTTCTATGTGTTACTTCAGGCTTTCAGTCATTCATCAAATACTTTTTGTTGTACTACATTGCAAAATGCTTACTAATGGTATATGGTAGGGGGTTATAATGATAATGTCACAATATTTAGAATTAAAATTAGGGCTTTGTTGGCTTGTGGGCAGGTTGTGACCAGGAAAGTAGGGAAATTCCCTCAGGGTGTTAAATGGAACAGAACAGCGAACGGTCATCCAGCTACAACTCATATGCCAATTTCACCAGAGATATTATTTTTTATTAACTGCCTTATAATTGATTCATATAAAAGCTATTTTTATGTACTTAACATTTTCTTTATTCTATATTTTTGCCTGTATCTAAAAACTACATTCTGGAATAATTTTCTTCTCCCTGAAATACAGAGCACAGAGGCACTAGTGGATGATGTTTGATATAAATATCCCTTTGTGTTTTTAATTTCTATTTCACTCTCATTTTGAAACTATAGGCAACTGTAATTAATGTCGAATTTTGCTGGGCCTATTGAGTTTGCCTTAAATCCTTGGTTTTCAGAAATCTTTTGTTCATCTTTTTTTCATTCTTTAACATAAATTTGTACTTTTTTGTAATTTCAATTTCTTATTGTGGTAAAATAAACATAAAACAATAGATACCATTTTAATCATTTAAGAGTATGCAATTCAGTGACATTCAGTGCTTTCACAGTGTTGTACAAACATCGTGAGTACCTAGCCTGGAACATTTTCATCACTTCCTATGGCTGAACAATATCCCATTGCTAGGGATATTATTAGACTAGACTCCTATCTAGGGAGTCTAGATTTTGTTCATTCTTCCACTGATGGAGCAGTAGGCCACTTACCTTTTGGACGTTGTGAACAGTGCTACTATGGACATACAAGTGCAAGTTTCTGTTTGAACATCTGTTTTCAACTATGGTGGGCATGCACTCAAGAGTGGAGATGCTAGGCCATATGGAACTTCAAGGCTAATTTTTGAAGGACTATCAAACCATTCTTTCAGTGATTTACATTTCTGCTGCCAACGTTAAGAAGGTTCAAGTTTCTCCATTTCCTCACTAGCACTTGATATTTTCCAATGTTTTAATTATAGCCATCCTACTGAATATGGAGTAGTTTCTCATTTTAGTTTTATGTGCAGTTCCCCAATATGGATTATCTTTTCATGTGCTCACTGATCATTTAGAGATCTTTTTTCCAAATCTGATTTTTGAACAGTCTTTCTCTAATAGGTGTGAAACTTCTATCAAGCCACAATAATATCTAGGGTATGGTATTATGTACCTTTGACTGGATCAGTTTTTAAAACTGTAACTATATATTCCTCTAGTTCACTAAAGCCTATTCTACATCATAAACACCTGTACCTTGAGAGGTTCCTTCCTTTGTCTACTAGCTCCCACTGAGTGCAAACCCTATCAAAATTGCAACAACTTTTTTTAGAAATAGGAAAAAAAAATCTAAAATCCATATGGAACCACAAAAGACTTCAAAAACCAAAAGCAGTCTTGGAAAGGAACATAGATGGAACCATCAAACTTCTTGATTTTAATAGATATTACAATCCATACTAATTAAAATAGTATGACACTGGCACAATGACAGACATACGGATCAAAGAAATAGAACAGAGAGCCAAGAAACAAACCCATCCATACATGGACAACTGATCTTTGGCAGCAATACCAAGTATACACATGGGGAAAGGAGAATCTTCATCCAATAAGATTGTGAAACTTACAAATCCATATATAAGGGTGTTGATTTGGACACTTATTTTACACTGTGCACAAAAATCTGTTTAAAATCTATTAAAGACTGACATGCAAGTCTTGCAATTATAAAATTCCTTGAAAAACATACCAGAAAAGTTTCATGGCATTGGCTTTAACAATTACTTTATGCACTTATGAGATTTTGTAAGGCATTCTTTGAATATTTGTTTGATTGGATTACTTTTTAGGAAAATTATTTGTTTATCGAAATGCAGAAAGAGAGAGACAGGGCTCCCTTCTCCTGGTTTATTTACCTAAAAACCCTCAACAGACAGGGCTGCAGTGGGACTGAAGTCCAGTGTTAGGAATGCAGTACAGATCTCCTAAATGGGTGGCAAGAATCCAATTACCTCAGCCATCACCACTGTCTATCAGGATCTGCACATGCAGGAAGCCAGAGTCATAAAATAGGGTGGGGATCATACCCATCCAATGAGGGATACTGGTGTCTGAAATCATTAGATTAAATGCTTCTTCCTGGCTTGCTTTTATTTATGCACTTGGGATCTGTTTTATGGTCTCAGTAAAAGGATACTTATCATTAATTATTTGAGATAAATTCTCAACTTACATTGATCATTGATTATTGTCTCCATTCTTTATCTTGCTCTTCCAAAAGTAACTAGTCCTGAAATAAGTTATTCCTTCTCATTCTGCTCTTGTTGAAGCCTGAACTTCTCTTCATTATTTTAATTGCTTTGAGTTTCTTTGATTCTTTATAAATTATTTATTTATATCAAATTTATCTTCAATTGTGTCTCCTCTATCCAACCTCATTGTAATCTTTCAATGAAATGCTCATTTTACTTAACCTACAACATGAAATTTGAAAGTTGATTCTTCATATCTTGCAATATTTTCGGTATTTTTAATGTGTGCTTGATCATGTTTTAACATGTATTGTTTTTAATTTATTTATTTGAAAGGGAGAGTAACAGAAAGAGAGGGAGCAAAAGCGAGATCGAGAGTGAGAGAGAGAGAGGGAGAGAATGAACAGAAGAGAAATCTTTTATCCATTGCCTCATTCTCCCAAATCACCACAACAGCCAGGGCTGGGCCAGGCTGAAGCCAGGATACAGCCTTCCCACTGGGTGTTCCTGCATGGGTGGCTGGGGCTCAAGTGCTCGGGCCATCTTCTACTGTTCTTCCCAGGAACCTGGATCTGAAGTTGAGCAGTAGACACTGGAACTAACTCTGCTATGGGATGGCAATTTTGCAAACTACAGCTTCATATGCTGTGCTACCTGCCAACCACTTATTCTACCTTCTCTTGATTTTCTTGATCTTTTGTGATGTTCATTTAATGTTTTATATCTAAAAAAATCTCATGTTTACATTTTAGAAGCCTGAAATTTGCATTTTTTCTGTTTACTGTCATTAGTTTTTTTATATTTCCTGCTGCCATGTGTGTTTTAGAATTTCAAATTTGTTCTCCACTTAGTGTATGTCTTTGACTGCAACAGGACTTAGATCATTTTAATTCAAAATTTTGGCTCTAATTATCCAGGCCTCACAGGCAGAGTGAAGTTCTATGTGAGAGCCACTTGTTGTTGGGAGCTCTCATGAGATAATTCTGGTTTGTTCTGTTTTTTTTTTGTTGTTGTTGTTGTTGTCGTTGTTTGTTTTGTTATATTTTGTTTTGTTTTGGTTGGTTTGTTTGTCTTTATTCTATAATCAGAGGCTTGGGACAATTCCCCAACACCTTTATCTACAGGGTTGATTTATGATTATTTCATCACCAAGAGTCAATAAGGGAACTCCAAATATAGTGTCCACCTTACAAGGATCTGGATTGGTCTCTTTTCCCAAAGGAAAGAATCCCAGGCTCCTGGATACTGGGATCCCAGGTGGAATGCCTATTTGACTTTTTCTTATCTATCTGTATTCATGTTTAAAATGCTTTCTGGGCTCCAAAGTTTTCACTCACTATTCAATTACTTCATTTTGTTATTTTAATAACACATTTTAAATATAAAATCTAGGAATTTTAAGTGTTGTTATTGAGAATTTTCTCTGGACATCTAATCATCCTACTCTGATATAGATGACTCACTTTATACTAAAATACATTTAACTTTACTTTAAATGATAATATCTATTAATTCATTAATTGATTATATAGTAGAAATGATCTTTTGAAAACACCTTGGGAAAAAATATACATGTGCTTTCCAAAGCAGGTGCTTACATACTCCTTAAAGTACTCCCTCAAGTCCTTGGGATTTGTGTAACACATTTGTAGAAATGTAGAAAAAATATGAAGAGGTCTCACTTAAATCCCATTTTCCTCACAATAGTGGTTTGATCCTGGGAAAATTACCAAGAATTTTGCGATATCTGTCTTTTCATTCATAAAAAAAAATTTACTTCAGAATATTCTTTTGATGATCCAATAGCATTATTTATTTATGTTAGATTCTTACCATGATTATTAGAACATAGTAAGTGATCAAACAATTGTAGCTCAATCATTTATTTGAAACACATTAATGTAGTTCTGTCTATGTCTAAGTACCTCTCAGATGTAGTCAGTATAGAAATGCACAAGACAGACCCAATTCTGTGATCTGTGAAGACACAGATCATGAACTAATAACACGACTATAAAATATGTTTTGGCAGTACTACAATGCTATATCAAAAAAAAATTAGAAAACTGATGCTGGGTAAGCAAAGAGAGTGACTAGATGTGGGAAGCAGAGGTATTTTACATAGCACAGTAAGCTGTATAAAAGACATGAAAAGGGGCCAGGTTATGCAAACTGTTGCAGATGATGTCATTGATTCCATGTATTTTGATTGCATTGAGGTCTAGGACGGTGTGGGGGACATGGATTAAGTTTCCAGCTTCTGGTTTCTGCTTGACCCAGTCCTGGATGTTGCAGACATTTGGAAAATAAATCAGCAGATGGGAAATTTCTGTCTCTCTCCAATCTTGAGTTTATGAAGGATAGATGTTTTCTTTCATCTTATAACTAGGCCCATAAAGTTAGAAGGGAAGAGAATAAACCCCACATATTTATGTTAGCTTTGTTGATTTTCTGTAACAAGATGCCACAAATTGAGTTACCTGAAACATTAGAAATTTATTTTATCTGAGAAATCATGAGAGAAGTCTGAAATGAAGTTGTCAACAGGATGGAATCCTCTCTTGCTTCTCACTAACATCTATCCCTGCTGATTCTTGGTTTGCAGTTGCACCATTCTGATATCCTGTCTGAGTCTGTCCCCTCTTCCTATAAGGACACCAATCACGAATTGCTAAGCACCTAACCTATTGCGTCTGACTGCTCTTAAAATATCTAGTGCCTCTGTTTCCAAAGAATTCTTATTCTGAGGTTCTGGGAATGACATAAATTTTGGGAGGACACTATTGAACTCAGGATAATATCATTTAATTGAGGGATTGACAATTTTTCTGGTTCACTGAATTTTTTTGTTGTCTTTTTCCACCCTTACATTGAGCCCATCCAATGCATGTTTAAATTTCAGGTGCAGATATTTGCAGTTTAATATTTCTTTCTAATTTTTTTTTCTATCAGAAATATTTTATTCTCCATTCACTTTAACAGTATTGTGTTATATTATAAAAGATGGTTGTTATAGCTGAATTAAACATTTTTAATGATAATTCCAACATCTGGGTAATGTCAGATGATGCAACATAACTTCTTCAACACAGATGTTAAAGGGAGGTCTTCAGGTAAAAAAAAAAAATTACATAGCATAAATGATAGCATCCTTTGATTGCTCTTTATCTTAAGTGCTGTTCAAGTTTCCACAACACTGTGTATGTGAAAATTTGTATTCTATATAGAAACTTTTAAATATTTTTATTTTATATAATATGTACTTCTAGAATTCTACAGAAAGTGTTGCTATTGCTCTGCTTTGTTTTACTAAATAATATTGACTGAATTTTATCCTTCCAAAGTTCATGTTGAGGCCCTAAACTCGATTGTGTTTGGAGATAAGGACTTTTAGGAAGTCATTAAAGCTAAACTGGATCATAAGGACAGGAACTTAGTCCAATAGGTTTGGTGTCCATTATAGCAAGAGTAAGAAATGCTGTTTTCTTTCACTCGCCACACACACACAGAGACAAAATGTCAAATGATGACACAGTGAGAAAGTGAACATTTATCTGTAAGTGAGGAAGAGAGGCCTCACAGAAAACCGAGCTCCCAGCCCCTTAATCTTGGACTTCTGGCATGTCCAAAACTTTGAGAATATAAATTACTCTTGTTGAAGTCATCTTACTTGGGTAAGTTGTCGTGACAACTGGAGCACAATAATACAGTTGTTAATCAACCTGTTTAAGATCAAACTGAAAGCCTTGTATTGCAATTTGTCAATGGTGACTTCAAATTTCAGTTTATTTTTCGGTACCTTTGCTATGTGTGGATTCATCAGCAAATACCAAAAAAAACTTAATCTGGGACTTGGTCATTGGTATTAAAGACATCTCAGTTCCTATTGGCTTTGATGTGCTATTTTAAATGTCTGTTACATGTGTACAGAACTTGGCAGTAAATACAAGATTTATGTCAATTACTCTGCAAAATTATAGTGTAGTTATCTCTTTGGGATTTATTCCAGACTTCCTGCAATAATTTTTCTGGTTCCTCTGTCCAGAAAGATGCAATTTTCTTAGTATTATTGCCTCATCTACTGTTTTGTATTTCTAAGCATACAGTCCAAATTCTAAAGATTACCACATTCTGTGGATATCAGCACTCTTCCTCCATTGTCAAATTCAGCAAAAAAGAAATGGAATACTGCTCATATCTAATCATTTTAAGCTACTATTCTTTCTCCTCTCTCTCCTCTCTCACTCTCTCTCTCTTGTCTTGTTTTTAAAAAAAATTATTTATTTGAACAGCAGAATTATACAGAGAGAGAAAGAGAGAGAGAGAGAGGAAGCGAGAGAGACATCTGCTGGTTCACTATCCAAGTGGCTGCAAGATCTGGGGTTTGACCAGGCTAGGCCAGGACCCAAGAGCTCCATCTGGGTCCCCCATGTGAGTGACAGGGGCCCAAGTTCTTGGCCAATCTTGTGCTGCTTTCCTAGGCACATTTTGGAAAAGCCGGCTCTCAAACTGGGCACCTCAGGTGGCAGCTTAACCTGCTGTGCCACAACGCCAGCCCTTCTCCTCTACCTTTAAAACTCAAGTGTTCAGATTAAGCCTATTCTATTAATTCAGGATACTCTTTCTACTGTAAAGCTAATTGCTTAGGAACCTTAATACCCATCTGTAAGCTTAATTCCTTTTTCTCATATAAGGAAATGTATTTGTAGGTTCTAAGGATAAGGATGCAGAAGTCTTTAAAGATTTGAGATCTTCAGGGTAATAGAATATTTAAAACATCATATTTTAGGAGCAGTCCTTGTGCCATAGTAGACTGAGTCACCGTTTGGACAACCTACATTCTGTTACTGGAGCACCTGGTTCAAATTCCAGCTACTCTGCTTCCTATGCAGGTTTCTACTAATGTGCCTAAGAAGCCAACAGGTGATGGCCCAAGTAGATGGGTCTCTGCCACTCATATGGAAGAACAGGTTGAATTCCAGATTCCTGGTTTCAGCCTGCCCACCCCCTGCTGTTGCAGGTTTTTGAGGAATGAACCAGTGGATGCACGATTATTTCTTTCTCTTTCTCTTTCTCTTTCTCTTTCTCTTTCTCTTTCTCTTTCTCTTTCTCTTTCTCTTTCTCTTTCTCTTTCTCTTTCTCTTTCTCTTTCTCTCTTTCTCTTTCTCTTTCTCTTTCTCTTTCTCTTTCTCTTTCTCTTTCTCTTTCTCTTTCTCTTTCTCTTTCTCTCCCTCTCTCTCTCTCTTCCACTCTGTCTCTGTCACTCTGCCTTTACCATGAATAAATTGATCCTTTTTCAAAATCTTATTTTAGCACCTTAGGATCTAGGTTTTAGTGAGACAAAAGGCAGGCAATTCAGTGAGTCTTTTACATTTTTATTATTTTTGACAAGCCTTTGCCCTGGGTACTATAAATAAGGGGTATCACTGTGAAGCTTATAGTTTTCATGGTATTTCACAGAAGAAGTTTTGAAGGGTGAGTTGTAAGAATAAAGTTAAATGGAGAGGAAAATGCATTGGAGGGCATTGCAAATGAAATACAGCACAGAGGCATGAAATTCAGACAGTTTACAATGGCTAAAGAGATGCATGCCTGATTGCTAATGAGATGACACTAACAAGTTGTAGATTATCTAGAGCTTGAGTGAACAGAAATACCCAGTGAGGAAAGTTTAACATGTCTTTAAAAGGATAGGAAGGTAGCTTTTCATATTCTATTCAGACAAACAGTTGGATTAATTATGCTTTATAAGATCTTCCATCTTCCACAATCACTATTAGTACCAGTGTAGTAGAGGCAGAAAAATAATTACTTCTTTAATTCTTTACAAGAAACAATGGGAGCTTAAACTGAGAAGTAGTAGTGAAAATGGAATTATCAGCAACTGATAACTGATTACATGTGCAGAGATGAAATAGATAAAGGAGACAAGAATATTTACTAAATGTCTTTCTTTGAAAGTTTATGGATCTGGATGAATCTCACACAGGTTAAAGATACAGGAAGAGGAATGGAACAACACAAGTATATAGCAATTATGGTTTACAACATGCATATTTTGAGTTACTATGGAATATTCTAGGAGCTAAAGTAACCAGGTAGATACACACATTTTAAGCCCATTAGAGAGGTCAATAGTAAATATAATGTGCTTATTATAGTATTTTCTGGAATTTAGAATGTAAGTCTCATGAGAGGCAAAGAATGTGTCTGCTTTATTTTCTGCTCTATTTGCAGCACATAGGAACATATCTTCCCCAATAAGGACCTCTGAAATGTTGTGGAGAGAGCGAATGAATTGCTGGTAACTGACATTTAGCTACAGGTGTTGGAATCCTACTGCAGGCAAATAGAATAAGATGAGAACAAAACACAGAACCTGGAGGGTAAAAGATGTTTGTGTGATGTCAACTCTGCTACCCTCAATTGAAGTTTGAGGAAGAATAGCAGATGAAATAATGCATTTCTAGGGAAGGAGAAGATTTCTTAAAGGGTGTCAGAATTATATCAGTGGTCACAGAGAAGTCATATCATGGAATAAAGAGAAAGTTTCTGCTTACCTAGTGTCAATACCAGGATCAGCAATGACCGTATTGCAAAAAGTTATTAGAATGGTTAGACAGAAGTAAGATCAAAGCATTCTGAAGAGTGAAGGAGAAAGGATCAAGTGAGCTAGAAGGACAGTGTGAGCTACAGCAAAGCAAGGTATAAAACGAGCTGTTGTATAGTGAATGAAGTGACTCTATAAAAGGGGAAAATTGGAGGGTACAAAAGAAGCAGGCATCAAAGAAGTGCAAATTTACAAAATTTAAGTTCAAATGCTCTTTCTATGCTGATTTAATTGTGTGTTTCTGAATGCACTCACTTTGTTGAATGAGCAATTGTACATGGAAGGATCAGACACATTTTTAATTAAGGTTTTTGGTCAGTGTCCTGCAGTGAATGCTAATGAGGCATTTTACGTACATTGAGACTGATTTTCATTTGTGCATCAACCCTGTTAATAATAGTATCTAATTAAGACATTCATTAAAAGTCTATAATGTTAACTTAATGGGAAAAAATCCAGTAGAGCTCCATTAGGTTCTCCTTGTTACCTTAAAATTATACAAGTTTAACAAATGCCTTAATTAGTTCGTAAAGAAAAGGAATATTATACAATTTAATTTAGTATTATTTAGTGTAATGAATAGCATATTCAAGTGGTAAATGCTTAATTTTAGTGAAATATAATATAGAAATATTTTTGAATATCAATGCTTGATTTTTTTCTCCTATGTCAATAAAATAATTTTCTGTGGAGGATACAGAAATGTGATGTATCGAATTTAATTTTATAGGGGCATTAAGAAAGCTATTTTAGTAGTTCTTGTGTAGGTAGAATTGTCATTTCTTTTGTTTCCTTCCGTATTGGAAGTTGAAGTTGATAGTAGAAATTTGCTTAGTTTTCAAAGACTAGTGGGATCATATTGTATTAAAACAAAGAAGAAAGAACAAAGACAAGTTTTCCTGAGAGGAAAGACTTGCTTCTTTTTCTGTGGGTGCAATTATGAGGCTTTCAGCCCCAGTTGCTGCTCTGCTCCTAATTTTTTCTCAATATTAATTCTGTGGTTTCTGTTCTTTTATATATTTTGTTTTGAGACATTTGATTAATAGCATTTATCATTAAAATAAGATTAGTAAGATTATTCACCTACAAATATGCCAAAATAAAAGATCTGGATCCAACACTAGAACCAAAATACTCAAAAGAATTTGGAAAAGGCACGCTTCAAGGGAATTGATTTTTCAAAACTTATTGAAAGTTGTAAATCTTTCCCAATATCCTCAAAATGTGAAAAAGTTAATAAAAATATAGAACTTAAAAGATTTTGATTTTTCCTTTCAATTATGTAACATAAAAGTTCTTAGAAAGCCAGAGTTGTGACACGGCATGTTGAGGCACTGTCTGTGATGCCAGTATCCCATATGAGTGCTTGTTCAAGTCTCTGATACTCCACTTCTGATTCAACCCCCTGTTAAAATGCTTGGGAAGGCAGCAAATGATGATTCAAGTATTTGGGCCCCTGAATGTATGTGGGAGACCTGGCTCAGCTCTGGCTGTTGTAGCCATTTGAGAAGTGAATCAGAGGATGGGAGATCTTGCTCTCTTTCCTTCTGTAACTCCCCCTTTCAAATAAATAAATCTTAAAACAATAAAATAAAAAGTCTTACAGAAAATATTTCCAAAATACTTATTCATATCTCAAGTTACCTGATTCCATTTTGGATGCCAACAAGCTGTAAGTAGAATTCGTGGGTCACCAGTTTGGGAAGACAGACTGCATTGCTCTAAAATGGGGGTAGGACTCTCCTTTTTGGATTGTGCCAGAAACTTATCTCAGGTAAGCTTCCCTAGAAGCGGCGCTGGAAATGGGAATTCTTGGTGAAATGAGATAGGGGTGGTGAGTTTGGGTGGGGGTTGTTCTCAGAAGAAGGAGAGTGAGAACAGCAGGCCAGGGGTAGGAAATAAAGATTGCTGTTTTAGCTGAAGGCTAGATTCAGGTGAGTCACACGGGAAAGCTCCAAAGTATAAGCTGCACCATTGCAGAGTCTGGTCTGCCCCGGGATGAGGGGAAGAACTCTTGTACCTTATTTCAGTTAGTCACTGGTTCTGGGCTGCTTCTGGGAGGAGGAGGAAGCTATGAAGCCAGGGATTAGCTCTTATTTGCCCAGGGGATATGGATTGGAACAGTTGTCAGCTAACACAGTACCTGGTAAGCAGTGTATCTGAGTCTTCATTACTTTGACTAATATTTCAGTCCATTTTCTGCTGATATAATAGAAACTCACAGACTGAGTAATTTATAAACAAAGGACATTTATTACTCATAGTTTCTGGGGCTGTGGTCTAACATCATGATCATGGTGCCAGCATGTGGTAAAATCTTCTTGCTGCGAGGTGGAAGTCATTGCATGGCCAAGTGATGCAACTCTGGCTCAGAGTTCACTTTCTCTTCTTGTGAAGTCACTGAACCCAGCATGGATGCTCCATTTCTTCTTTTTTGTGGGCGCCGATATTTTTAATATTAAGAACCAACGTTATGCCCCGCCCCTCACAGCCAGGCCTGTTCCTGGGTCTCCTGTAATTCTGGAAGGCTGCCTGCAGCCAGGGCTTCCACGCCCTCGGAAGGATCCAGCACCAGCCTTTTGAGACTGGGAAGGGGAGAGGCGTGTTCAGAACACAAGTGATGTGTTAGGTTTATAGCCCCTGGCTCAAGGACAGTCCAGGATGGGCGTGGAGGTAGGGCAAGCAGAACCAAATCATTTCTCAGTGGCACCTGTGCTCATCCTGCCTGGGGCCACACGGGGTACATGAAAAACCCATCTCCAAGTGCCAGCCTTGAGGACTGGAGCCCTTCGGAGTCTGATGGAGTCACAGACCCGGTCTATGTGGACACTGGGTGTGTCTCCTTCTGAAAGCCCTGGAAAGGTGAGAGGTAAGAAGTCAAGGTGTCGCTAGAAGAACCGGGTGAATGCAGACCTGTTGTGGCCACTCCAGGAAACCCACTGATGCAAGAGTTTCCCCCGTTCTTGGGCCTCCGCCACGTGGTCAGAAAGCCACAGATGTTCTCCAAATACTGGAGGTTCCCTTTTCCCCTCAGCCCTGTGCAGCTGGACGTTGTTGAGTGGCCCTCCTGAGCTTCCATCACTGTCGTGCTGGACTGTTTGTGCGAGCAGCATAAGGACAAGAGCAGCGGGCACCAGGCGGCCGGCTGCGTCTGCCGCATGGCCACGCTCGGCTGTAACGCAAAGAAGGGCAGGAAGCGATCACCATGGTAGAACCCCAGAAACCGGTTCCATTTCTGACTCTAATTACCTCCCAAAGGCCCCACCTCCAAATGCCCTCAACCGTGCAATTTGAGAATTGAGTTTCCAACACATGAACTTTGGGAGGCATAGTCAACCCATAGCAAAAAGCAGTTCTCTTTTATTTGGTTAAATGGTCTCTTAGTTCTTGATTTCACTCAGACTCTCCTAATTAATTAGAACTTGTGTTTGATCTACAGTGCTAGTAATTAATTTTCAAACTATTTCACATGCATCTTCTTTTCCATTTTAATAAAATTAAAAACATGCTTTTGTTTCTGATAGGATCTTTCATGATTTTTATACTGTCAAATGCCTTATTCAGAATTTATTAATCAAAGGTGAATTGAGATGGAACCACAAAATCTGACTAAAATATCAGAACTTTCTAACAGTCTGGAAAAAAAATAAAAAAAAAAACTACCAAGCACTTTGCTATAGTTGCTCCATTATGTTCAGTTTTTTTTTTCTAAAATACAATGGAAAATATGGTAGAAGACCTAAAACAAACTTGAAAAATGAATGCATGACCACACGTTATTTTTTTCCAAATTCATGATTTAAAATTTAAAATAGGTGATTATACTCTAGAATAGTTTCATTTTTGCATGAATACATGATGATGTACCAATTAATCATAATTTCTGGAAGAGCTTTCTGTAGGAGGGTTTCTAGAACAAGCTGTAATTCCAGCTGCTGCTACTTGTCCTGAGCTTCCCGTCAACTCCTATCCTTCATATATTCTGTATTTGGGAAAGCATACTCAAGATTTTGAAAGCCACACTAATCCACCATTTACATTCTGAGTGCACAGTTGTGTGTGTGGATGGATATTTTCAGCATTTGTATAGCAATATGCAAAGGAACTTACAACCAAATGCATTGGCTAAACCTTTGCCAGTTGAAGGAAGCAAAAATGACTACACAGGTCACACAGAGGAAGATGCAGTAGCTTAAATTTAAGGATAGTTAATGGAGGGCTCATGAAGAGGTAGAAATTGACAACAGGTTTCTCAGTGTCGCTCCCCCTCTTCGTGGAGGAACGACACTAAACCCTGCGCTGTTCTTTCGTCTGCTCGGCCCTCCCCGGGTTTGCTGCTGGTTCTTCCCGGGTTGGCTACTGTCCCTTCCACCTCCGTGGAAGGGCGGTTCCCCCTGGCCACTTTCCCCACTTCCGCGGGGGAGCGGCACACCACCGGCCGGCTCTCTCGGGGGCTGCACAGGTGTTCCCCTTAGATGTTCCCCTTAGATGTTCCTCTTAGATGTTCCTGGTGCATGCCGTCTCTCTCCTCCTTTATAGTCCTCCTCTGCCAATCCCAACTCGGCTGCCCACACGCCGAGTAAGCTGCTCTCCTCCAATCAGGAGCAAGTCCTACAGTTTATTGGCTGAACTGGAGGCAGCTGTGTAGAAGCTGTTTTCTTCTCTCCCAGCGCCATATTGTGGGAGAGCAGATGCATAGAATAAGTCTTAATTCCAGTAACTTAGTCTAGTCCGGGTTGCTCCCCACACTCAGGAATTGTAGAAGTTGGAAAAACAGAAGCATGGGATGACTTCAAAATATGAGGATGAGGTAAATGTATGGAAGCAGGAAGGTGAAATGCATGTGTTAAGCCTCTATCATGTAGGCTAGAAATGTGTGCCATTGAATAGAACAAGAAAGAACATAGTAGCTCACGGTAGGGAGTGGTGTGTCAGGGCTGGCATAACAGATGAAAGGATTTGTTCTCTTTAGACAGCAGATATTCAATAAACCTTTGCAATATAGAATGAAAAGAGGAGAGCTGGATTTGTAGAACCAAGCTGTAGTATTGCCTTTGCAATATAGAATGAAAAGAGGAGAGCTGGATGTGTAGGACCAAGCTGCAGTACTGCATGATGTTTACAGGGTGTCTTAGTTCAATCTCTGCTGCTATAACAGAGTATCTGAGATGGGGCAGTTTAACTTTTATTTATTCATTTGTTGATTTGTGACACAGAGAAAGAGAGAGAAAAACAGATAGACAGATCTCCTAACTGCTAGTTCACTCCTCAAATGCACTCAATGACCAGCGCTGGGCCACACTGAAGTTAGGAACTGGAAACTCTTTTCAGGTTTCCCTTGTGGGTAGCAGGTTTCCAAGTATTGAAATAACATCTACCGCCTCCCAGGGAGTGTACCAATAGGAAGTTGGAATCCAGAATGGAGCTAGGACTCAAACCTAGGCACTCTGACATGGAATGGGGGACTCTTACCAGTTTCTCAGTCATGAAGGCAATCACCTGCCTGCTTGCTGGGTAATTTATAACAGAACTTTATTGGTTCATAATTATGGAGGGTGAGAAATCCAAGATCCAAAGGTTACTTCTAGTAATGGCCTTGTTTCTTTGCCATCCCATGGAGAAAGTGCAAAAAAGAAGGAAAAATAAGTAATGAACGGGGCTAAACTCCTAAGAATGAATTCCTGTGGAATTGAATACACCCTCAAATAACGGTATGATGCCTATCTTCAGTCCTTCTTCATGGCTATGCCATTTCTCATTCGGCCCTGCCTCCCAAAGGCACTGGGGATCATGTTTCAGTACATCTCTCTCTCTCTCTTTCCTTTTTGAAGGGTACATTCAACTCTAGCATATGATGAAGAAAGGATTTGGAAAAGCTAGGTAGACAGCTATTTTGGTTTGCCCCTAAAGAAGAGGGGCAATCCTGGATTACACAGCAGTAATGTATATGAGATGGGGCCAGGTTGTGGTGCCGTGAGCTAAGCCGCCATCTGCAACACTAACATCCAATATATTCTCATATGTGGTGATTTGAGTCTCTGCTGTTCCACTTCTGATCTAGTGCCCCACTAATGTGCCTTGGAAAGCAGAGGAAGGTGTCCCAAGTGCTTGGGCCCCTCCCATCCATATGGGAGACATGTATAGAGAGAACTCTGGGCTCCTGGCTGTAGCCATTTGAGGAGTGAAGCAGCAGATGGAAGAAATGCCTTCTCTCTGTGTGTGTGTGTGTGTGTGTGTGTATGGGGTGTGGAGAGACTCTACCATTTAAATAAATCAATCGATCTTTTAATAAGAAATGTATATGTGTAACAGGAACTAAGAATAGATTGTATGTGAAGAACAGAAGAGCGAATAAAGGTTATTGGAGTCTATGATATTGTGTGAATTCTGGAAGCATAGACAGGAAAGGTGAAGTTAGGACAAGAACTAGTTTTGCTGAGTGCAAGTAATGAATTTGTGCTGAGTGGAAAATCAGGGAAATGTGTGGATGTCAGTCATGGGAGGAGTTAGGCAGGAAGGGATGACAATAGGATTAACGCTGCATGGAAATGGAAGTTGCACTTGGAGGAAAACCAAGAAAGCTAAAAAGCTCTCACAGGAGCCACCTACATCTAAGTGTAAAACATACTCTTACTTAGGGTGGGAAAATGTGGGTTTGTTAAGTATAATGAAATAAATCAGGTGAAGAAACAAGAGTATAATCAGTCATAATTTAAACACCCAACTGTCACACTTTCCTTACGTAGTAAATCTTTCAAGAGAAGTTATACACAATGCCTTCTGAAAATATAATTTTAGAAACATTTCATACTTACATTTTATCTGAATAAAATATATTATTAGTTTAGTTCGACTTTTTTAAAAAGACTCATTTATTTTATTTGAAAGGCAGTGTTACAGAGAGAGAGAGAGAGAAGAAGAAGATGAAGAAGAAGAAGAGACAGAAAAAGAGGGAGAGAGAGAGAAAGAAAGAGAGAGAGAAAGAGAGAGAGAGAAGAGAGAGAGAGAGAGAGAGAGCTCTCCCATCCATTCTTTCACTTTCTCCACAACAACTAGAACAGTGAACTCAGTTCAGTCTACTATATGGGGACCAGGGACCCAAGTATTTGAGCCATCACCTGTTACTTCCTAGGTCCACATTATCAGGAAGGGATAAGGAGTGAACAGGGACTTGAACCCACACACTGTGATGTAGAGTGCAGGCATTATAAGTAATGTCTAACCACTATGTAAAATTTTGATCCTAAACTTATAATTCCATTTTTCACAATTTTTGAAGTATCTTTGTGCATTGCTGGTTTACATAGTTAGAAGTAACCTAGAGGCAAAACCACATTCCTCTTAAGTGAATCACTTAGCTATTAACTTCTATTGAATATATATATATATATATATATACACTATGTATGAAAAATATTCAAAGATGAATTAAATGATTCTTAGGTTAAAGTAAATTTACAGTGTGGTGAGAATATGTAAAAATTTAATGAAAGTAATAGACAAATAAGATTAATATCTAGGTAAAACAAGCATAGTCAGTAACAAAAAAATTGTAAAGAGCTTGCACACTAATTTATATAAAATGAATTTGGAAATTTAGATCAGAATGACATGTAAATTATTATGTATGTGTTCTCTTTCCATATCTGGTTTCTATTATCCAGCCTACTGTTATGCCTTATCCATCATATGATTGTTCAAAGTCATGGAATGGGAGCATAATGTATATAAGAAAGAGAAGTTAAAATGAAGTAAATATGATGCCAGGTCATAGATAAGCTATAGACTTGTCAGAGACAATAGAAACAAGACAAAAAAAAAGATGTCTAGAGTGATAAGAAAACAAGTGTGTCAACATTTACTCGAAAAAGAGCTGGAACTAAATTTGTATTTTTTCCAGAAGCAGTCACTTTGACACCCTAAAACGTTAGTAAAGGTTTAATTTTTAATTGTTATTGACAAAAATTGCAAATGTTGAGGCAGACTGCACATAGATTCCTTTTCATTACAACCACATAACCAATGTCACAGAAAAACCAAATCTTGAAATTCCCTTCAAGGAAACAAAGAAGAAAGGGTGTACATACGTGCTTCATACGTATATTTTTGTTGCTTCTTAGGCCAACACACATGCATGCACACACACACACACACGCACAACATATGGATGTGTCTGATATAAGCAGGATTTCCATTCTTCTTGTTTCAAAATAATTTTAAGGTATAAAGTTTGTTGTGCAATAACAAAACTGAATCACATTGTTATTTAAGGTGTATATGTTCTTATATATAATGTGTGTGTGCTCTTTACCATTTTGTATTTCATAAAACTCACAGAAACAGTCACTACATACTGATTCAGAAAGCTGAAAACACAACTAGATACGATGTTAAAATAGAAAATACAGCAACTAATTGGGGCCTCGTGGACAGTGTAGAACAGAAAGACAGACTTTAAGTTGTTTTGATTTGAATTTGTTGTTTTGATTTGATTCAAATTAAGTTGTTTTGATTTAGTGTGTTCTTGCATTAATAAATCCCATTATTTAGCCATGAAAATGAGATTGTGAGCACTAAGAGTAAGCATGTATCCCATGCTGCATACAGAATCTTCAGTGTGTTCCAAAATGAATTGTTGATGTCTAATTAAGAAAGTAAAGGCTGGCACCTTGGCTCAATAGGCTAATCCTCCACCTGCAGCGCCAGCACACCGGGTTCTAGTCCCGGTCGGGGCATCGGATTCTGTCCCGGTCGCTCCTCTTCCAGTCCAGCTCTCTTCTGTGGCCCGGGAGTGCAGGGGAGGATGGCCCAGGTCCTTGGACCCTGCACCCACATGGGAGAACAGAAGCACCTGGGTCCTGGCTTCGGATCAGCGCGGTGCACAGGTCACAGTGCACCAGCTGCAGCGGCCATTGCGGGGTGAACCAATGAAAAAGAAGACCTTTCTCTTTGTCTCTCTCTCACTGTCCACTCTGCCTGTCAAAAATAAAATAAAATAAAATAAAATAAAATAAAATAAGAACGTAAAGGGCAATAACATAAATCTACAACTTACAAAGGGTTTGATTCATAAAATTACATAAACTAGGGGCCGGTGCCATGGCATAGTAGGTAAATCCTCCACCTGTGGTGCCGGCATCCCATATGGGCGCCGGTTCTAGTCCCAGCTGCCCCTCTTTCAATCCAGCTCTCTGCTATGACCTGGGAAAGCAGAAGAGGATGATGCAAGTGCATGGGAAACCAGAAGGAAGCACCTGGCTCCAGCTTTGGAGCAAAGAAGCTCTGGCCATGTGGCCATCTGGAGAATGAGCCAACAGAAGGAAGACCTCTCTCTCTGCCTCTCCCTCTCACTTTCTGTAACTTGACCTCTCAAATAAATAAATAAAATCTTTTAAAATGTTACATAAACTAGTAATTTAGAATGTGAAATGTGTGTTTCTCATCAAAATATCAATAATTTGTTTCATTTACATATTCTTTTCAACAACTGCTTATTGAGTATATGCTTATTCCCTTTGATGAATACTGCTAAAAAACATAGGAAGATGTTTCATGGCCACTGCTAAAATTGAGCTTCTGCAGTTTAGTGGAGAAGAAAAGAATGCCAACAATTTAATCAACTGGGCTATCGTAGTCAATTTATTAATTATAAGCACATGTTTTTTTCTACCAGGTAAACACTGGAAATGATACTGAAAACTCAGCGGTAATGTGACTCCCAGAACTTGTGAAGTTTCACAGGTTGATCTGGATAGGAAGAAATTAAAAAAGAGCACGCTAGACAATGGTATGAGAAACTTAGTATTAGGATATCTTTGTCCAAAATTATTTGTTATGATCAAGCAAAGGAAAAATTGATAGAAATTTAGGCCAGATAATTATCTTATTATATGTATAAAATATTGAGGAATCATTTAAAATTCTTATACCATAAAGCATATCATATCAAATAATCAACATTTTTAAGTGGTAGTGGGGGGATCAAAAGCAGAATATTTAAAATGCTCAGATAACCGATGAAGGCTTAATATCAAGAATCTGTAAAGAGCTCAAGAAATTCAACAAAACGAAAACAAACAATCTAGGTAAGAAATGGGAAAAGGACTTGAACAGGCATTTTTCAAGAGAGGCAATTCAAATGGCTAACAGACACTTGAAAAGATGCTCAGGATTACTAGCCATCAGGGGAAATGCAAATCAAAATCACAGTGCAGTTCCACTTCACTGAAGTTAGAATAGCTCTCATACATAAATCAACAAACAACAAATGCTGGTGAGGATGTGAGGAAAAAGGTAATGGTGGGACTCTAAACTGGTACAGCCACTGTGGAAGACAGTGTGGAGATACCTCAGAAATCTGAATATTGACCTACTATATGATCCAGCCATCCCACTCCTAGGAATTTACCAAAACCAAAAGAAATGAGCATATGAAAGAGTGATCTGTACCCTCATGTTCACTGCAATAGCTAAGATATGGAATCAGCCCAGATGTCCATCAACTATTGACTGGATAAGAAATTATGGTATATATACATTATAGAGTACTATTCAGCTGTAAAGAAAAAAAAATGAATTCCTGTCTTTTGCAACAAAATGGATGCAACTAGAAACCATTAAACTTAGTGAAATAAGTCAGTCCCAGAAAGATAGATATCATGTTTTCCCTGATCAGTGTTAACTAATAGAATATCTGAAGAATGATGCATTGGAGTGAAATGGACATTTTGAGATTTGATGATTGTTTACAGCTCTTGTCTCTTCTGTTGAGGAACTGAATTTTTTGTTTAGTGTAGGGTTAACTTTATGATCATTAAGCACATTGTAAGTAGATTTTTGTAAAATTAAGTGTGGGAATAGGAGAGGGATGAGGAAGAAGGGTTGGAGTGTGGATGGGAGTAAGGGTAGGGTGGAAAGTATCACTGTGTTTCTAAATCTGTATAAATGAAATGCATGAAACTTGTATAACTTAAATACAATTTTTTTTAAAAAATGAAGAAAAAATGGCTCAGAAAACAGGCACATTTAAAACACATGCGATCACGAACTAAGGCAGTATGGGTGAGATACCAGGACAAGTTTGTATTTTTTGAAATGTCGCGTCCCTTGACCAGCAAGGAAGACACGACCCGAACTCTTCTTCAAGCAGTTTATTCAGGAACCTTGAACAAGCTTCTTCTTCCGCCTCCTTCCCTCTCCCATCCCTCTTATAGCCATCAGCACACCAATCAAAAGCAGCCAAGTGGCAAGCATTGATTGGTACAGCAATGCGGAAGCCGGAAGGGAGCTCAGACATCTCCTTATTAGGAGATGTTTGTTTCTCGCCAGTCCTTCCGGGGGAAAGGAGCTGGCGCCATCTTTAGGGCGCCGTGCAATGGCTCCCCACAGTTCCCCCTTTTTGTTTTAGAACCAGGCATCTAAGGATTACAGGAGAAGGTAGGGGTCTGTCCCCCACTGCCAGGCATCCACCTGGAACAGCATCCTTTTCGCGGGGGTGGGATCTGGGATGCCAACCCACATGCAGACAGACTTGCCTTCCAGAGAACGTAATGGCTCGTTCTCTCTGCAGTGCTTTGCCTCGCACCCTGCACCCATGCCTAGCATTCAAGGAAGGCCAGCCATGCTTGCTGCAATTGTCCAGCCTCAAGGGCATAAAAGGCTTGAGCTATCATGGCCAATTCCCGCCGATGAGCTGTCCTCATCCTGCACAAACACCACAGGCAAAATAACACAACAAGTAACAGCAACCCCGTCAAAGCTCCAAGTCCCGCCCACTCCTTCAGGTTGGAGACGGCTGTGCGGATCCAGGATGACAATCCAGATGCGAAGGAGACATCCACACGCGTGGAGTTGATGGTGACCATGGCAAGGCGCAGTTGCTTCAAGGTGTAGTCAAATTCTGCGGACCAATTCTGCAAGAGCATCTGAGACAACTGTTTAGAGTAATTTGCTGCCTGAGTCATGTTATCATACTGAACAGAGGTCACACACAACCCTGAAAATTTCCACTCACATCCTAGCTGAGCAAGCTGCCAGAGAGTATCCACCTGCTCCTGTACCAAATCCACACGCTGATTAACAATCATCAAGCCTCCCTTTATATGTACATTTAAGGATGTCTGAGTATCCAAAGCAGCAGCCACGGAGGCCGTCAAATTATTCAGGGTATTAGCAGTTTGAACTGTCCCTGTGAGCGCTATAGCAGCTGTTGTAGCGCCCACAGCTGCAATGGAAATGGCGGTTATAACGGCTGCAGTAACGATCCCAATCAGCAATGTTATAATGAAGATAGAGGGGCTGCTTTGTGACATTGTCTGTTTGCCGCACCAGTCGCTCAGGTAACCATTGAGAATATAGAAACATGTCCACGTCCCCATATTAAAACAGGGTCAGGTCCATACCATTGAGCAGTTAGAGGGTCTTTCCACTTCACATAGACTTGTTGTCTTTTGGTTTCAGGATGCAAGTGACGATGAGCTGCAGATTTCCCTTGATTATCCAGTATTAGAAAATTTAAAATGAAAAGAGCATGTGATAGCCATTTTTGTGGGGAATATGCCATGGTTCCGTATTCCCCCTTTTTTATTTTTTGTAAATAATTTTTTAATGTGGCATGTGCTCGTTCCACAATACCTTGTCCCTGGGGATTATAAGGAATCCCGGTGATGAGAGATGTGGAAGTTAGTACAGAAGTGCTTAAAAGAGTTGGAAGTATACGCTGGGCCATTATTAGTTTTTATCTGTATAGGGGTTCCTAGAACAGCAAAGGCCTGAAGGCAATGAGAGATGTTTGGCAGCCTCGCCGCATTGCGGGGAGGCAAAAACAAAACCTGAACATGTATCTAAAGAAACATGTATGTATTTTAGTTTACCAAATTCAGAAAAATGGGTAACATCCATCTGCCAAAGCTGATTAGGCATAAAACCTCTAGGATTTACACCATAATAAGGGACGGGGAGAAATGTGACACAGGAAGGGCAGGATTTTACAATTTGCCTTGCCTGTTCCCGGGTGATTCAGTATCTTACTGGTAAGGTTTGGACATTGAGGTGATGCAAATCATGACCATGGGATGCTTCTTAGACTTTGTCAGTCCCTCTTTAAAGGATCTGGCTTCTGAGCCAGAGACTGGAGCAGCTAGAAAGAAACACGTTTATAACTGAAGTTTAGCATCATTTCACATCTTGGCACCACTTTTAATCTAAACAGCCCGATTGGTTATTATCTCTGCAAGATGAGAGATATATCTTTTGACATCTCCAGGGGCCCTCTGGAGATACCAAAAGTCCAGAGAATTTAGAACTTTGATTTTCAGAAAGTCTGTTAAAGGTGCCAAGAGAACTTAGAGTATCTGGTCAAAATAGAATTCCTTAACATTTAGTCAGGGCGATTTTAACACTTTTAGACCAGATCTGATCATAATAATATTTAACATAACTTTTTAAGACAATACTTTTTATCAATCATAACTTAACAGACAGTAGTGTTAAAAAGAGATGTTACAGTTTTTGCAACAACAGATTTTAAGATTTACAATTGAGACCATTTCCAGATAATTACTAACATTAGTACACATTTTTAAAAATCCCATTGTTATAACAGAAGATCAGACTTCAACTTTAGGTTAGTGTAATTTTGGCATTAACATTTAACTTATGGAAAACTCTGTAAACAATGTTTTAAAATCGTAAACTTTTTACAACTTTTCATGACTTGCTCACACCTTCTGAAACTTTATACCTGTAGTTACTTTTACAGTCTTGAATTATCATGTATGGACAACCTATGAGAATACATGCTGGCAAACTTAAAAGTCTCTCTTATCAAATTTAAGATGTTAAAAGTACACATAATACATTTTCCATATTTTACTTAGCACCGACGCCTGGATAACTTAAAACACTGAGCTATTAATGAATACCACACCATTATCTGAATTAAAAGTCAAAATTACATTTCCATACTTTTAAGTAACATAAGGATAACACCACTTGGGCAGCAACAGTCACTAGTGCATATTTACAACCTTGAAAAGATCTTCATCCTTAAGAGAAACAAGTTTAAAGCATATCAAAGACATGTAAATGTAAAACTGAGCAAGTAAACCAAAGGGCGTTTGCATTAACCCAATTTTCTGAACCAATCTGTATTGGCTTACTTGAGTTAACAACATAAAGGCTTGTATACACAGAATTTACTCTCATTTTTATAAGACTACTTTAGTTGAAAAGCAAAAACATGAATACAACATAGATTTGACATCATTTACTACATTTTAATACACTTTGTATAATTTGAATTGACTCAAACAGCTGTTACTTTAACAAATTTAGAGTCCCATCCTTTGAGAGTTCCAGGGATCCGACTGGAAGCCCCAAAGTTGAAAGACTCGGTTTAGAATTTAAACTATCAGAGAGTCAAATCATTTTAGTCAAAAATTAGTACGTTTAACCAAGGCTGTGGACTAGATCTGATCAAAGTTAGGTACTCACTCAAACATTAAAGATATAACGTAAACAGCTTCATGGTGCAGTTTTTCCAATCAAGACTCATACTGGCAATAGAAAAATGCGAAAGCTTCAAGACACATGAAAACTCTCATTAGATAAGTTAGCTACAGCAGCACAGAAAAGAATTGATTATCAGCGTATGAGCCCATTGCTTAAGTTTTTATTAACTGTAAAGAGAAAAACCCATCAAGTTGGAAAGGGTTATCGAATTAAGACTTTTCTCTAGGTCAAGATACCTGTGGAATTTTTCCTTTCTCTTTCTCCTGGCCTGTTGCATCTCCCTTTTTGTTTTAAAAGATATTCTTTCAGTGTGTGGTGTGCTCGCTCAATTATGCCCTGGCCCTGAGGATTGTATGACAATCCATGGACAAGTTGAACCTCCATTTTTTGGCAAAAGGTGGTAAAGGTTTGAGATGTATAGGCCAGGCCATTATCAGTTTTTAGCACCTGGGGTCTCCCCCAGGCGGCCCATGCATCCAGACAATGAGCAATCACCTGACATTAGGGATACAATTGGGCTAGAAGGTTTAATCGGTCCTGCGGTTTCCAATATCTTTAATGCGTTCACCACATATAAGGAATCTGACAATAAGTTAAAGGCAAAAGAGCACTGCTTAAGGACTTCAATAACTATTCTTAATTCCACAACTTGAGGTGAGCCTGGCTGAAACTGATGAAATACCGGGTCATTACCCTCTACCATATAAACCCCACAGCCTGTTTTTGACCCATCCGTAAATATATTTGGAGCACCTGGTAATGGCTCAGCGCCTGTAATTTTTGGAAATCCTCATTTGCTGATTCAATTCCCGTACTTGCTTTATACCAGACTCTTTGTTATCACCACACTCTTCAGACTCACTGCTGCTTTCTGAGCTACTTTCTGCACTAGTACTACTTACTAAGGAGGGGCTGCGCAACTCGGAAAGATCGGGGTACAGTTTTTTCCTAGTTCTTTTCTGACTCTCCTTCAAAGTTTTCCCTTTTTCACTGGCAGCTCTCTCGGAGCGCTCTTCCTGAAGCTCCTCCAAGGCAGCTTGACCGCTCAGAATAGCTTCACTATACCGCTCATCCTCGAGGCATGCTCGCACTAACTTCCATATTGGTCTCACTCCCCTTTCGAGATTACCCTGTTCGAATGCAAAATCCAAATCCCTGCCTAGTTTGTCCCATGAAGGGATAGTAAGGCTTCCCGAAACCCCATACCAGGGTGCAATGGTATCGCAGTTACGTAAAAACCTATGCAACGTACTAGGCTTAAGTTTCAAACCGTTTTCTCAAAGCAGCGCATTCAGCGCCAGAAAAATTGGATGGGAGTGTGAATTACCCATCGTCAAAAATTGTACTCTTTCCCTGGCCACGGGTGAGAGTCCTTCTGCTTTTGTCGCAGAACTTCCTCTGCTTTAATCGCAGAGCTATCCTCCCACTATTGTCGCAGGACTACCCGCTCTTATCGCGGATCCCCACCTTATTTTCCTGGGGGACTTACCAGCGCTGCCCTGACTGCAGGAAGTTCTGAGTTCGCGTTTGAGATGGTTCCCCGTACGGGCCACCAGTTGTCGCGTCCCTCGACCAGCAAGGAAGACACGACCCAAACTCTTCTTCAAGCAGTTTATTCAGGAACCTTGAACAAGCTTCTTCTTCCGCCTCCTTCCCTCTCCCATCCCTCTTATAGCCATCAGCACACCAATCAAAAGCAGCCAAGTGGCAAGCATTGATTGGTACAGCAATGCGGAAGCCGGAAGGGAGCTCAGACATCTCCTTATTAGGAGATGTTTGTTTCTCGCCAGTCCTTCCGGGGGAAAGGAGCCGGCGCCATCTTTAGGGCGCCGTGCAATGGCTCCTCACATTGAAAGAAATGAGGACGATTGGATGTTAAAAGTTGAGGATGAAATTTAGGAAAATTTTTTCTTTTCTGGATTAAGTGGCTGGATTCCTCTTTGGCATGCCTGCAGCTTTAGCAGTGGACCATATGGGAAAAAAACACACCTGTATATTCCTTTTTAAACTTCTTTTTATCATTTCATATTCCCATTTTCTGTGGTCGACATTGTTTATTCTTGAGAAGGCTGAAGTTTAAGAAGTTTTTAGCACAAGTACATCACCTAAACAGGTGATGCAGCATGACATACCCGAGTAGTGTATTCACAGGAGGTGCAGATTTATTGTTTGATACAACAATGTAAATGTAAGTTGAACTTTACATTAAAGTTAGGAAGTGTTCTAGTCAAACAAATGCTGGCAGACCCAACCCTTTCAGATATTAAGAAGATAGATAACAAACACAAGTGATGGATTAAGTACTTTTAATAAGGAACAATAAGGTCTCTGATTTCTCAGTTCATGGATGTTTCCAGGAAATGATGCACAATGATTAACCAAGAGACATATAATGGGTACGCTACTTACATGAACAGGTTTTTTTGCTAACCTGATTAGTGACATGAAATCAGTAAAGAATAAAAACAGCAGTAATAAATAATACATATGAGACATTTGATATCTGTAACCAAAATCATTTTGTATTTATTTATTTATTTATTTTTATTTTTTATTTTTTGACAGGCAGAGTGGACAGTGAGAGAGAGAGACAGACAGAAAGGTCTTCATTTGCCGTTGGTTCACCCTCCAATGGCCGCCGCGGCTGGCGCGCTGCGGCCGGCACACCGCGCTGATCCGATGGCAGGAGCCAGGAGCCAGGTGCTTTTCCTGGTCTCCCATGGGGTGCAGGGCCCAAGCACTTGGGCCATCCTCCACTGCATTTATAGCACAAACGTCATCCAAAATTCTTCCCACTTCTTTTACCAAAATAGAGCTAACTTAACCAGATGTTGGTCATCTATAATTAGGATATAGTAATATTTTCATGATTTTTCTAATCTTGCAGCCATTATCCTAAAATATATGGCCTATTCCCAGTGTGCAGAGATGGAGGTTGCATGAATCAGACTCAAAAATATAATCTGCTACATTTGGTCAAATTCCGTGTTTCAGAAAAATAGACTCTCATCTCTGTGTTCTTTCATGATCAGAACAGTCTACCCATTACAAAAAAATAAGAGAAATTATTTTAGTGTACTCTAAATAATATTATTACATAGATTTATTCATGATATCCAAATGTATAACAAAATGGCATTTCTTAATTTTTCTGATTTTTTTTACTGATTTTTAAATTTTTCTGACTAGAGGGGCATTTAAATTTTACTCCACTTCAGTAACTGTGGATTAAGCTCTAACTTGAGTTAGTAATTCTTTCTCTTTTAGATTATTGTTCAGTCTTCTATCTTCTATCCAAATCAATTCTCCCTCTTCTCCATGTCTAAGAAATTCCTTAGTCCATAGCAGGCAATGAAAAGAAATATCTCTGATTTGTGCTTGATATTTTGAAGTCAATCTCAGTCCTAGTATCCAGTGTGATGAGTCTGTTTTCTGAGAAGTAGAACTAATTCAGTGTGAGAAGCTTGAAGCGAATTCAAGGTCTGCATTTTCAGTTTCGTATTTTCCATTGACATTTTTGGTCAAATTTGATTTTGCTCCTGCTGTGTCTTTTCTTTTTTAAGATTTCTTTCTATATTTGAAAGGCAGAGTTACAGAGAGAGAGAGAGAGAGAGAGAGAGAGAGAGAGAGATTTTCCATCCATTGGTTCACTTCCCAATGGCCACAACAGCTGGGGCTGGCCCAAGTGACGGATGCAGGAGCTTCTTCTACATCTCCAGTGTAGTTACAGAGGTCCATTACTTGCCATCCCCCAGTGCTTTCCAAGACACAACAGCAGGCAGCAGAGACATGGACCTGAGCCTACAAGGGATGTCGGCATTGCATCTTTATGCAATGTGGTTAATCTGTTACATCATGATGCTGGCCTCTTTAAGCACCAACTCTGATTCATGCATAGATTGGCCTACGCAGTCTGCTTAACAGCTCTCCATTATATCATTACATCAACCACTGAAGTGGAAATTCCCTTCTCTCAGGGAGCGGGTGGACACTCAGCTAATTACAGCACCTTCCTGAGGGACAGGCAGCAACTTCCTGGTGTCTTTCATGTCATCTATGAATTAAGGGGGAGGATGTCCTTAGGACTTTCTAGGCTTTTACATGGCCTGTCAACCATTGTACATCAATGTCCACCACGCAGGCTGGTTTGGAAAGACTGTGAAGTGATTGCTTTCAAGAGCTCTGAATACACAAAAGGTCTTCAAAAAGCTCATGGAGAGTGCATATAATCAAAAAGGTGTACATGATTTCAAAAATGTTTTGCCCTAAAGTAAGCTTACAACAGCATGCTATAACATAAGAACAGGGTCAAATTTGAGGCAATAAGCATAAGATACCAGTTTGAAGACAACACTTTTGAAAATAATATGAATTTTGCTAAAATTGAAGCAAAAACATACATCAAAATGTATTGAAGTTTGGATGGAAGAATGGGAAAAACATTGATGCTTTGTGAAAAATTTAACAGTACAATGTCCCAAAAAACCTAACAGTTTGCCAATGTAAATTTCTTTTCAGAAAGGGTGATATGATGTTGAAAACAGAATCCACAGAGGCAGACCACCTACATGAGTTTGCCAGGAAAAAAATGATCTTCTTCATTTTCTAATTGAATTGGAACAGTGTTTAACAGAAATAATAGACATCATAGATGTCTCAAATGGTTCAGCCTCCAAAATTGTAACTAAAAAATTAAAGTGGAGTAAGCTTTCTTCTCAACAGGTGCTAAAAATATTGTGTTCAGATGACCTTCAAAAAACAGTAGAACTTTCTATGGAAACTTTAAATAGATAATATCAAGATTCTGAAGCATTTTTTCAAAAAGTCATAAAAGAAGATGAAATATGGCTTCAGCAATATGATCCTGAAGAAAAGCACAAGCAAAACAAGGGTTAAGAACAGGAAAAAGTGGTCTAGTCAAAGCAGAAGTAGACAGGTCAAGAGCAAAGGTCATGGAAGCAGGTTTTTTTGGGGTCATAAAGCCATTTGCTTATGGAATTTCTGGAGGGCCAACAGTCACGATTTTGAGAAAGTTGGCCACAGTTTCCAGAAAAAGATGCCCAAGAAAACTTCACAGTGAGTTCAAACCTCCCACAACATTGCTCTTGTTGATTGCTCCCATCAAGCACAGTCAATTTTGTGAAGGTTTTTATGGAAATCATTAGCTACCTTGCAATGCTTATTGGTTCCCTTTGACTTCCTTTTGCCTTTAAATCTTGTAAAAAATTTTTAAAAGGTACCATTTTTATCAGTTTGCCATGAAAAAAAGACTGTATGAACATCATTAAATCCTCAGGATCATTTCTTTAACAATGGAAAAATCACTTGTGTAATCCATATAGAAAACTATCTTGAAATTGATGGAGTTTATTTTGAGAAATAAAATGTATGCTCATATTTAATTTTTAATGCCACTATTCCATGAACTTCTTGACTTTCCTTTGCAATCTGAACTCAGAAGAAAGACCCCCTAGATGGTAATTTTCTTATTGTAGCCTAACAAATCTTAATGACATTGCACCAAAGATGAATGAACTGAAAAAAAAATGACTCAAATGTGTTTCCTCTTTTTTTTCTTTCTCTTATTTAATCATCCTTTACTAAAAGGAAAACAGCAATTTTTCTGTCCTTTTTATTCTTAACTGATATTATATGTTTCCTATCCTCTACTCTTTGGACAGGGGCCCTGATGGCATGCAACATGGGCACAAATGCTATTTTTTCTACATTAAAGCTGACTTAACCTAAGTAATTCAATATTGTAAAATGATATAGTGATGATATTCAGAAATCATTTATTTCTATAAAAATAGAGTTCTGCTTGTGTGCAGCAATACTATAAAATGGGATTTTTAATATCAAAATCTTTATATTAAAATATTAGACATATTAAATGTACCAAAATCTTATTTTTACATCAAAATTTGTCTTTTTCTCTCTTCGTCGCAATTAAAATGACTCCAAAGCATTATTTTATTTCTCTTGGCTCAAACATTTTCCCAACTCCTTCACCCCCTGAAAAAAAACCCAATAAGTAGGTTCCTAAAGCTACCTAAGCATAATACAGTAAATCAATGAAAGATTCATTAACAATAATGTTTCTTAAATTATTATCCATCATCAGGTTCTCTGAGATTCATGACACATAAAACATTGAAGAATCTTTGCATTGAAGATGGTAGAAAAACATAAAGCTTACATAAGTTAAAATGAATGACCAAAAGTGAGAGGAGAAAATGTGATTAAAACGGACATGTTCCAGTTTTGTGCATGTAGGTGATTATGTTTATGATGATCTGTTACTGCATTGTGTTCAAACTGATTCCCTGTACAATCACGCTAGTCTTTTCATCTTTTTCTCCCCAGTATCCATTCATTGTTTTCTCTAAACCACTTCAGCACAGCTGCTGTCAGAGAACCCTTTTCTAAAATGCAAATTTGATCATGTCTCTTTTCCTAGAAAGCACTCTGTTGGTTTCTCATTGTCCTAGGGGAAAAAAAAAAAAAAAAAAAAAAAAAAAACTAATTTCTTCTCATAGAATTTAAGGTTCTCTATGACTTGGCAGATGTAAAATCTCCCAGTCTCTAGTTCTGTCCCAAGGTGGACTCTTTTTGATTCCTTTAATTTCATTCATTTTATATTAAGTGACTTCTGCCCTGAGCTGCTAGACTGTGCAGTTCCTATTTATCTTTTAGGTCTCATCTTAAATGTCACTTCACCAGAGAGTGGAGATGTCCCCAACCAAATTATAATCCATCAAAGTGAAAAACCTACAGATATTATTACAGTTTTATGTTCCCAGTCCCTCACTTGATATCTCAAAAAATATTTGTACATTAACTAAACAAGAAAATAAAATGATAAAATGTGAAATCCAAGCAGAATATCTAGAGATATTTGTATTTTAAGGTAAAAATGAATGATTTATCATGATTTATTTCTTGATTATATTTCCTTTATATTGTCACAGTCCATTTATTTTAAACACCAAATATGTTACAGTTATTTATTTTTATTAGTTAGGATTCTAGCAGATAATGTGTCAGTGAAATCCTTTAGAGTGATAAATGGGGACTGATGTTGTAGCAGAGCAGGAAAACGGCTGCCTGCAGTGCCAGCATCCCATACGGTTGCTCGCTCGTGTCCTGGCTGCTCCACTTCCAATCCTGCTTCCTGCTAATGGCCTGGGAAGGCAGCAGAAGGTGACCCAAGTGTTTGGGCCCCTGCCACCCACGTGCAAGACCTGAAAGAAACTCCTGGTTCCTGGCTTCCACCTGACCCAACTCTGGCCTTCGTGGCCATCAAGGGAGTGAGACAGTGGATGGAAGATGTCTTTCTCTATCTCTCCTACTGACTGTATTTATTTATAAATAAATATATCTTAGTTTTAAAAACCAAAAGGATAAGCGACAAAACTTTAATAAAATGATCGATTACAAAGGGGTGGGACAAGTTAGTGGAAAACGAGGGAATTGAGGCACACTCTGGTGATATAACTGGAGAGAAACTGACGACCAGTCTACTCTGGGAGAAATATGCTTCAAGAGTTACCTGGACAGCCGGTGACTGCACAGGGCCTTGCCCACAGACATGTAATTTCTTTTTTTTTTTTTTTTTTGGACAGGCAGAGTTAGACAGTGAGAGAGAGAGAGAGAGAGAGACAGAGAGAAAGGTCTTCCTTTTTCCATTGGTTCACCCCCCAAATGGTCACTACATCCAGCGCACTGCGCCGATCCGAAGCTAGGAGCCAGGTGCTTCCTCCTGGTCTCCCATGGGGTGCAGGGCCCAAGCACTTGGGCCATCCTCCACTGCCATCCCGGGCCACAGCAGAGAGCTGGACTGGAAGAGGAGCAACCGGGACAGAATCCGGTGCCCCAACCAGGACTAGAACCCGGGGTGCTGGTGCCACAGGTGGAGTATTAGCCCAGTGAGCCGCGGTGCCAGCCAGACATGTAATTTCAACTAGGCAAGTTCAGACACTGTGAACGCACAGTGGGCTGATGGGAAAAAATGTGGAAAAACTCTTGGGGCCTCTCTTGGTTTTGCCCTCAGTTCTCCTGTGGATGATGTTCATTAGTCACACTCCATGTGAAGTCAGAGTCACAGGCCACTACTGGGTGGAGCACACAGTTCACTTTTCTCAATCAAAACCTTGATGAACAAAGGTAAGGAGTGGCAAGGTCAGAAAGTGAAGAATCAGTCCAACCTTGTTGCAGCATCAACTCTGCTAGTTTTTAATACGTTATCCAATCATCTTGAATAGAGCCCTATCAGTGCTACTGTAGTTGTTTGTTTTCCTTTCCTCATATTATAAACTTGCAGAACAAAAGAGAGAAAGAGAAAGAGAGAGAGAGAGAAATTATTTCCAGAGTTCTTGCTCCTGCATGGCTTAAAGAAATCTCCCTTTAAAAGTAACATTTTGGTGGGTGGTATTGTAAAGGAGGGAATTAAGCCATCACCTGCGATGCTGGTGGTATTCTGTATCAGAGCTCCAGTTCCAGTACCCAGAGCTCCACTTCTGATCCAGATCACTGCTAATATGCCCAGGAAAGAAGCAGATATAATGGCCCAAGGGCTTGGGCTCCTGCCACCCACATGGGAAATCTTGATAGAATTCTTTTCTCCTGGCTTCAGCCTGGCCAAGCTGTGGCTGTTGTGGCCATGGGGAGTGAACCAGCAGATGCAAAATCCCTTTTACTCTTTCTCACTCTGCTTTTCCAAATAAAAACACACTAAACCTTTTTTATAGAAATTAAATATTTTATTTTTAAGTGGCATACGGTTTTTTTTTAAAGATTTATTTATTTATTTATTTGAATGTCAAAGTTACAGAGAAGCAGAGGCAGAGAGAGAGAGCGAGAGGTCTTCCATCAGCTGGTTCACTCCCCAGATGGCTGCAATGGCCAGAGCTGTGCCAATCTGAAACCAAGAGCCAGGAGCTTTTTCCGGGTCTTCCACATGGGTGTAGTGGCCCAAGGGCTTGGGCCATCTTCCACTGCTTTCCCAGGCCATAGTAGAGAGCCGGATCTGAAGCGGAGCTGCCGGGACTCTAACAAATGCCCATATGAGAACCTGGCACTGCAGGTAGCAGCTTTACCTGCTACACCATAAATCAATTTCAAAGAAATAATCTTTTTTTTTAAACAAAAGATGTTATACTACTATAGTTTTAATTATCCATGATTACTTTAAAATTTACTGTATATGGGTGAAATGATCATTTTTCCACTCAACTGTTGTTTATAGCTGCTGTTTATATTCCTAGTAAACTAGGGTATTTTTGCGTTTTCCTTACTAAACTTCTTATTTGATGGACTATTAGGCCTTTTTACTTTAATGCAAATTTAAAATGCTATTTCAAAAATTAAAAGAAAAGACAGAATGAAAGGGAGAAGGTAGGAGGTTGAGAGGGGAAAAGTGAGGTGAGAGATAAGGGGAGGAAGGGAATATCATTATGTTCTTAGAATTATATTGACAAATCACATTGAATCTTTTAAAAACTAATTAAAAATTAAAAAAGAAAGTGTATGAAAATGCTGTGCAGGTACTTATTTGATGTTTTCACATACCACTGTTGCATATAGTTTATTAAGCAGTTGAAATAACTTAAATTTCCATTTATAATGTTTTGTGTATAAGATTAATGTTTTAGATTAATGAAAGCTAAAGAGGAAAATAATTATATTACAGAAAAATAATAAAACATAGATATGTTGGAATTAATCCTTTCAGATTATTTTCACTTCATTTAATGTTAATATATATTCTATATTTATCATTAAAAAATCAGAAAGTATAAATTAACTCTAAAAATTATTATTTAAATTCATTCTATAATATAATTCTACCCCCATGATTTCTGTTTACATCCTTTGCTTTACAAATACCTTACTGAAGATCCAATTTATTTCATCATCCCCAAAAGAAACTATTGTTTTAGTTTTTATTTATAGTAGAAGCTAGACATTTTATTCATTATAAGATAGTTTACCTAAATTAGCTCATTTGAAAGTGGGAAATTTCCATTGTTTTTCTAGGTGGAAAGATAAAGAAATAAAAATCAATGCTTCATCCAGCAGGATTTTTTTTTTTAAAAAGTATTTATTTACTCATTTTATTTGAAAATCAGAGGGACAGATGGGGAGAAACAGAGATTAACAGAGGGAGATCTTCCACTCCATGGTTCACTTCCCAAATGTTTGCAATGGCTGCGGCTGGGTCAGGTAGAAGCCAAAGCCCAGATCTCAGTCCAAGTCTCCTGTGTGGGTGAAGGGTACCCAAGCAGTTGGACCATACTGTGGCCTCACAAGGGTGAACATTAGCCAGAAACTGGAATTGGAAGCAGAGCAGACTCAAATTCCAGTGTCCAAATATGGATTGTGGGCATGAACAGGGACATAGAACACTGTATTTGTTATAAATTGAAGAGGAAATCCTCAACATTCAATACTGTTCCAAGTAAATATTCTTGTCCACTCTTTTTTCTCATTTCATGTACTGAATACTGTATTTGTGTCCTAAAAAATCTACTTTAGTATGCTCCTAATAATTTTTCTTTTTATACTTCATAGCCTGATTTACTAAAATATTAATCAGATTATTTTATTTCCATGATATATAAAAAAAGAACATAGTCATGAGTCTAGGACCTTCAGAATTAAATTAAAACTCATCAAGTTAACAGCATAGGCAGTGGTGTAGGCATTCTTGCCTATATATTATGTATTACTTCAGGAAACAAAAATGTTACACCAGTAGTTATTTTACAGATAAACTATAGGCTTATTATCAGCACAGGCATAAGACAGTACAATTTTCAGAAGATAAATTTGGTAAAAACGTATTGACTACATTGGAAGAAAAGCAGCCTTGTAGTTGTCCGTATGTGCATTTGAAGCACTTGCATTAATTAAGTTTAGCGTGAAGAAAGGTTGCAATCTAGGGACAGAAAGAAATGAAAGATAGTAACATCTAAAATATATTATACCAAAAGAATAATTTAGAAGGCTTATTCCTTAATTGGATGAGAAAGGACCTCCAAAGAGTAAATTCAAAGATTATCGTAACTTTTTAATTCTGAAGATGAGAAAAAAATCATGTTATGCTGAAGAGATTTAGAAATCAGATAAAAGATCATTTGAAACAATATAAGTAATGCTTCAGATACTTTTATTTTGGGTGACACTGCAACTTTCAAGTGGTAATTTCTTTTAGGGAACTGGAAATATAAAAGTAGGCTTTGGTCAGATCTAAGAATAAGACGTGATTTATGTAGAAGTAACAGCATTTCCCTAATGTGATCAAAGGGTAGAAACACTGGAGGAGAAGAAGTGGAACACAACTCTGCTCCTTTTCAATCTGTTCTTGAATGGAACCCCCAATCCCTTCCAGACTCAGGTTATAGAGGGTAAGTTTTGTCGGGTCTCCTCTCCTCTCCTCTCCCCTCCCCTCCCTTCCTCTCCCCTCCCCTCCCCTCTCCCCTCATATCTTCTAATAAACCCCTTACAGTAAGTATCCTTGAGATTTTACCCTGATTGCAAGTTAATCATCAGAGTTTACAAACTCTGGGCCTGTCCTATACAAATCCTTCCCACCTGTTCTCCCCTCCCCTCCCTTTCCCTCCCCTCCCCTCTCCTCCCTTCCCCTCCTCTCCTCTCCTCTCCTCTCCTCTCCTCTCCTCTCCTCTCCTCTCCTCTCCTCTCCTCTCCTCTCTTCTTTTTCACTTAATTATACATATGTATATGGATGGGTGGACAAAGCTTTCCTCATTTTTGCCCTACAAAGAGTTTTTCAAATTTTTGATGCTTGTTCAAATTCACATGCAAATTGTCACACATATAGCTTGCTTTTATATCTTATAGTAAACCCCTTACAGTAAGTGTCCTTGAAATTTTACCCTGATAACAAGTTAATCATCAGAGTTTACAAACTCTGGGCCTGTCCTACACAAATCCTTCCCACCTTCAACTCCAACATAGTCCCTTAAATAAGAAAATACCTTTTCTGGATTCAATTAAATTGGATGTACTTTCCCAGGTAATATCAAAATGACAGGAGTCTTCCTTCCCACTCCTATAAATAATATATAAATGGCTTTGTCTTACTGTGAGTCATATTTACTCAAAATTGCTCAATTATTTTACCACCTACCAGATATCCTGATTTTCCATGCTCTTAAATGACAATTTATCTTGATCTATTTCTCAAGCCTGTTCCTCTTATCTTTCACGTCAGCTTACAAAACTTCTTACAAAATGGGAATCCTGAAATAAAAGCCACCTCCTCTTCCAACCAAAGCATTTGCTGGTCTGTTTCCCTAAACTCTGCTTTTCCTTGAGTTATGTGTCCCTGACCCTACCTAAGAGTACTCTAAATTTCAACCTTTCTCTTCTCAAGCACTTCCCCCTCTGTCTAAGCCATTAATTCTCATTCTTTCCTAGATTATTCCAGTTAACACTCAAACATGGCATGCTTTATCTCACAAAATAATACTCTCCAGTGATCTCACATTCTCAAGCACCACATTGTAACTGGACTCTATTTCATAACAATCATCTGTAAAAGAGTTGAATATATCCCTGGCTTTACTGGTTTTATCCTATTCCAAGAAACTTTTAGAAATTTCTCTATAAATACAACAATCACTCTTCCTAATCTCTCTTCCTTTGCTTAAAATTCTTTCTTCTCTTGGCTTCTGTGCCATGTTCGCTTTCAGATTTTCTTCCTCTTTGCAGGACATGCTTATCTATGCTCTGTGACCTGCTCCTCCCCTACATTTGACCTCCAAATGTCTCAATGCCCTTGAGACATTGTCATTGAACTCTTCCTTATTTTCTTTCTCTGTGTGACATCATTTGCTTGTAAGGCCTTAAATTCTACACATTTAGAACAAGTTTCATATACATCTCATGGCCTGCATGTATCCCTAAATTCCAGGCTGATATCTGCCTAACTCATTTACTGGTTACTATTAAAAATAATTTCTCAAAACTAATAAATTTCAGGATTTGTTTGCATATTTTATAGCTCCCTCATTCTCCACACCACAGCTAATGTTATCAACATGCACTAAATTTTATTCAGGAGAAGACATTCTGGATCTTCAATTTTCCCTAATTTCTGATATTTGATGCAATTCCTTTTATTATTCCAAAATATACAGTAAATCTGTCCAAATTACTTGTCCTAGTTTCCAGACATTGTTTACAACAATCACTGTGTCCTCATCACACTGTTTATTGTTGTTTCTCCAGGAAACCAAATTAATCAATTAATCTTTATGGAAATTTTATTTTAGATTTCCCCTCTTTCTTAAAGTTATTATCCATGCTCTTTGCTTAATTGGCATTTAGCTGAGAGTCATATGTTAAATCTTCTAGTTTACTCCAATTTGTTTTACATTGATTTGAAGGACATGGACAAAGACTGTGTAGACACACTTCTCCAAGCCTTCTTCTCAACTAGAACTTGGCCTTCTCCCTTACCTTTGCTGTACCTGCAAAGGTCATTTTTGTCAAGAATCTTGCAGAGCCAGATTATAGAGAATCACCCACTTTTGACCTCTGATCACCCATGATACCCACTGAAATTTGCACCCCTTGCTTTTGAAATCGGAGCTCTCTTGCCTGCATTTGCCTTCAGAAAGAATCATCTTAGGCAAGTTTAGCAAGAATCTCCCTCTCCTTGATGTCTCCTCTCACTAACTTTCCATCCACTGACCCTCTTTATTCTTCTCATTGACTGTAATTCCTTCGTTGTTTTTGACCTGGAGCCTAAACTCTCTCCTATCACAGTATTCTTTTTCAAATAGTCTTGAATAAAGTCTTAACATTTTAACAAAAGTCACAATAATTCTTTCTTTAACAAGATTTGACTATGTCATTCAATCCAAAGTAGATATCTGGTTATTATCTATTTACATTGTTTTATGTTTCGATAAGCTCTTACACTTTCATTCTTTTTTCTTGCTTTCTTAACTTTAGTGCTACCTTCACTTTTCAAGGCACTCTTCTTTTTTCCTTATCTATTTTTTTTTTAAGATTTTATTTTATTTATTTGAAAGACAGAGTTACACAGAGAGGTAGAGACAGAGAGAGAGGTCTTCCATCTGCTGGTTCACTCCCCAGGTGGCCACAATGGCCGGAGCTGCGCTGATCTGAAGCCAGGAGCCAGGAGCTTCCTCCAGGTTTCCCACGCAGGTGCAGGGGCTCAAGGACCTGGGCCATCCTGCATTGCTTTCCCAGGCCATAGCAGAGAGCTAGATGAGAAGAAGAGCAGCTGGGACTCGAACCGGCGGCGCCCACATGGGATGCCGGCGCTCCAGGCCAGGGCTTTAACCCACTGCGCCACAATGCTGGCCCCTCCTTTTCCATTCTTTACGGTTATTGTTAATCTGCTCACTTTTGTCTTCTTTTTTCCATGATCTCGTCCCATTGTACTATATTTGATCTTCGCTGAAAGGCTAAGAAGTGATGATCTCCTCCCATAACAATGAAAGTTTCATGTAAACAGTTATATTATATCTCTTTTAAACATTTTATATCCAGTGATTGAGAAGTATTGTCAAAGAGCAGGCAAGAATGTATTAACTTAATAATTGAATAACTATGTTCAGATAGGGATAAAAAGGAAAAAGCAAAAACCTAGAAAAGACAAAGAGAATAGTATACAGGAAATTATCAACTATTTCATTAACAGGAAAGGGAATTATGGTCTTAGGGTTGTTGTTAATGAATGAAAACTGTAAAAAGAAGTAGAAATTACTAATTAATTATATTCTTAAAATTAATTTACCTACTTTTTAAAAAAGTAGAAATTACTAATTAATTATATTCTTAAAATTAATTTACCTTCTTTTAATTATATACATGTTCAATATGCAATAGCAATAGAGCACTAAATAGATTTTTTTCTTTTAGATCTCCCAAATATAATCAATACAAATACAATAGACTGTTATGGTCTAATGCATTGAACAGCATGAAAAGTCAGAAGAAAGAAAAAAGAAAGGAAGAAAAGAAGGAAACAAAGTATGAAGAAAAGAGAGAAAGACATATGTCCAGATGTAAAATGTATGTTTTCAAATATAAAGATTTTTCACATTTTTGAATGTAATAAGAGGGTGAATATTATCAAGAGTATAATATGCAAATTTACACATTGAAGTCAGTCTGTGACTAGGAACTTTAACTGCAATTATGCTTACTGAGTTTGGTTTAATGTTCTGATGTTTACATGTCTGAATAACTGATCAAAATTAGATTAATCTTGTAGGGTAAATATGTGCTTGAAATACATCTGTGACCTACTCAGAATTAGGTCAGGTTCTAAGGATGTCTTGATGATTTGTTTTCCTAAGGTTATCAGTGCCTTCAAAAGTAGCAAGGAAGGAAAGAGAGAAGGCCTCAGGTGTCCTGTGGAGTTCCTGACAGATTTCCCCCATGGGGAAGAAGAGAAACCAGAATGACTCAATGTGTTTTTAATTTTGCTAAAATACACCTGCATTGCTTTGTTTCATTTTGATTAAAAAAAATATTTAGCCCTGTTTTTAAGTCATTCTGATGCCATGGATTTGCCAAGTGGAATATCACAAGGTAATGATGCTGGGGTCTTTTATTTCTATTGTTTTAACAAAATATATTTATTAAAGAAAAAGTTTTATTCAAAATTTTTTTAAGTACTGTAACTAATTTATCACAGCTTATTTTTCTTCCCTAATAGAAAAAAATGCAAAAATCCCCGATAGCTCTCTCTTCTACCCTCTGCCTCTTTGTAGCTGCAATGAAGCAATCACTTTAAGCAATGCCAGGGCAGTAGATGATACACTAGTATCATCATTTAAAGTCAGGATGCACATAAGTCTGTGGTCAGGTTAATGGAGAGTTTGATGAGATATTAATCTTTTATAGTGCTATGTTATTGACCTGGTAGAATCCTCAGTCTGTCTTTAAGAGTAATTCCTCGAAGGACTGAATGAATGTGGTTGAATCCAAGCCAATCACATTTGTGGGAGTGTAGAAGGCACCAAGGTGCCTCAAAAAACCATGAAAATGACTTCCAAACAAAAAATGTAATCAATTCATATGCCTCTTATTACTTTGCTTGCCAAGTGTTTACTAAATGCCTACTATAGTCTAGAGTAAGGGATATAGCTGGATAAAATCTATTCCTTTTTTCAGCCCTTGGTTAATGTGTATATGCATGTGTGCATATGCCCATGTGTGTACACATATATAAAATTAGCCTTGCAATGGTCCATGGGTGTGTGAAGCCCAACTATATTGAACACCCAGGGATGCATCAACATTTTCTTTTAACTAATAATGTGATGTGTCCCAGATGTTAAGCAGACCCATTCCCAGATGTCCCCCATATTAAGCAATCACAGACCTAATGAATTGTTACGTTCTAAGGTGTGCTTTTTAAGATTAGTAAAAGAAATGGAGTGTAAGACTGTTTAGTTGGGAGGTTGGAACCATATGTTTATTTTAGGTTTGCGTTTGAATATGTGTGAGGGCAATAGACACTTCAAACTTATTTTTTTATGTCTTTTTTCACTATTGGGATTGTGTAAGTAGCAATCGAATTTGGTTTTCCATAGGTTCTTTATTGAAACGCAAATACAAATTGGCAGGTTACAAGTGAGATCATGTTTTTTCTATGAATAGATATATACTTTAAAATTTTCTTTAATCAATTTTTAGAACTTTACCACTTCTAAGTATGGATCCTCAGCTTTACAAACCACCCAATGCAGTGAATGCATGTTTGTGTATGTATGTGAGGAGATTTAATCCTCTGGGATTCAGCTAAATCAAAATAGAAAAATTTGAAGTGCTGCACCAATGTTGTGCTTCATTAGACGATCAAGTGCCTGAGGACACCTGCTTAGTTTCTAATGAAAAGTTGCAGTGCCTCCAAAGCTCATTCCCAGAGGAGACCCAGGGGGTGAGCTGGACCATCACTTATCTACTGAGTTGATAAGAACCTTAGAGAACCTGAGGCTTCTCTTTTGTATCCCTCTCATTCATCACATTTGGAAAAAATACTCAGGGGCCCAGTGACAAATAGGGATTACTAACAATGCTTCAACTCTCTGGGCCTTCTTCTCTGGTTTCAGATTTTAGATACACATACAAAATACTAAAGTAAATCTTAAAACACTTAGGATCATTCATCACCCTTCCACCCAAAATATTACTGAAACCCTTTCAATACATCAAAATGAAATTTACTTATTATCAGAACATAAGTAAAGTTTGCAGCTCTTGAAATAAATAAGGGATAAAATTATATTAAAAATTCAAGTAATTATAAGCATGAAAAGTCAACCTATGAAATATATTTTTCATCCATTTTATTTTGGGAGCATTCTGACTTTATTGTCAAGATATATGACATTTACCTTAATAACAACTTTCAAATAACTCCAGAATTATTGCTGAAAATATTGTTCAATACAAAATGAATAATTAGATTCACAACAGGGATTTATCTGGAAAGAAAATTCTAATAAATCTCTCATCCCAGTAGGTCATTTTGACAAGTGCAATAGCAAAAGCTGTGGTTGGCAGTCACTACAAGTGATATCTTGGCTTGTCACCATCGCTCTGGCCATAGCACTTCAATTAGCTTCTACAAAGATTAATAATAAAAGTTACTGTTCTTGATCTTTTGGGAGTGTCTCCTGAACAATTGTATACTTACAGTTATCTGAATTTTAATTTGATTTTAAATTATTTTTTCACCTTAAGCAGTCATAGAAAATATTTGAATCTGTGAAATGATAGTGAAATAAGTTCATTCCATATTTACTTGAGAAGGTATACATAACTTTGGATAGAAGAAGGCACTTCCTAAGTAAATAAACCATCTGTGTCTAAGTAGTGCAGAGTTCTATAAGCTATTTCTAACACAGTTCTGAGAATGAAAATATAAGGAGTCCTAACAATGTTTACCAATTGACTGGCAAGGATGTGAGGCATCTGCAGTTCCCATACACTCTGCCCATTTTCCTGTGCCGTGTTCAGCAGTGCACAGTAGAGGAAGCATCAACCCCCTAGAGATCCTTGTGAAATTCAGGGAGACCATATTGCATGCCATAATGGTTGGACACTCTATTGGCATATAGCAAGTCACAGGCAAGGATGATCCATACACCAGGAGAAGCAGTCATGGCCATGGCATTCAAAATGCAAAGCCTGTTTATAATCACAAAACAATTCCAGTTGAATATTAATACACAACACATTTCCCCTAAATAGAACTAGTATATAGATCTTAGAAATTCTATTTTGTAATGTTGGGAAATTCAGCAATAAATAATCACCATTAGATAAAACCAGAGTCTTAAGGGTAATAAACTTGTTTCCATCTCTATTTATTTCAGTATTTTTTAATGGATTTTACTGGTACAAATAGATGTTTGATTCAGTATTAGTGAAGGTTTCAAGAAGTTCCTGGAAAACAAAATTTAAAAGACAGGTTTAGGGTGTTCCTTTAGCCCAGCATTTAATATGTTAATTTAGATGACCACTTCCCATATCACAGTACTTGGGTTCCAAGCCCAGCTCTTTCTCCAGGTTCCTGCTAATGCAGACCCTTGTAGGCAATGGTAAAGCCTTAATTAATTGGCTTCATGTCACCCATATGAGAATTCTTGATTGTGTTCCAGGTTGCTAGCCTCATGCCCAGCCCAGCCTCAACTCTTGCAGCCATTTGGTGAATGAACAAGTAGGTGGGGAATTTTTTTCAGTGTTTCAAATAAAAAAAAAAATTAAAATTTTAACTACATAATATTCAGTATTTTCAAACAGTGTATTTTAATGTGAAAAAAGTTAAAATCCATGCATAGCCTTTTCATAATACTCATTTTCTATGACGCTTTAGAAGGCTCGGGATATGCAGGAATTCCAAATGTTTTAGTAAAATAAACTTAACTCCATTTTCTATGAACTTTCTCAAATACTCTCTTAAATTCTGGCATTGCCTTGTTCAAGTATTTGCATATTGGAATGTATGTTATTTCAAAAATTTATTTTTAATTTTCTTGTATATAACAATGATCATAGCATCAACTATTTTGAAATGATATAACTCCTTTTTGCTTCATATTGATTCCTGTGAAAATGTTTGTCATATTGTTTTTTTAAAAGATTTTTATGTATTCAGTTTACAGATTTTTATGTATTTAGGACAGAGAGACAGAGAGAAAGGTCTTCCACCCACTGGCTCACTTTCCAAATGGCCGCAATTGCCAAGGATGAAATGATCCAAAGCCAGGAGCCAGGAGCTAGGAGATTCTTCCGGTTCCCCCAGCGGGGTACAGATGCTCAAGCAATTGACCCATCTTCCACTGCTTTCCCAGGTCATAAGCAGAGAGCTGGGTCAGAAGAGGAGCAGTCAGGACAGGAATCTGTGCCCACATGGGAGTCTACTAAGATACAGTGCCAGCCCCACATGTTTGTCTTCCGTTAAAGAGAATGTTTACCTTATGTCTAGCCCATCATTGAATTCAGAAAGCAGATACATATCTGGTTTCAGAAATTCACGGATGGAACAGAATTTTGCTCCAGGATATATCGTACCCCAACCATGTCTCACCTTTAAGTGATGGTGATGATTTAGATGGTGAACTTCTAGAGATGTAGATGAGATATTGGATCTAGGCCTGGCAGTAAAAAATACTAACACTTTTGGAAGTATGACTAGTGATGTGGAACAGCAGGTTAAACTGCTGCTTGGGACTCCTGCATCCCATATTTGAATGTCTGGTTCAAGCCTTGGACACTCCGCCACCAGTCCAGCTGCCTTTTAATGAGCCTGGGAAAGCAGCTAGCAATGACCCATATGCTTGGGCCCTTATCACCTCTCTGAGCGATCCAGATGGAATTCTGGGCTCCTGGCTTTAGCCAGACCCAGACCTAGCTGTTGAGACCAGTTAGGGAGGGACATCAGTGTAAAGAAGATTTCTCCCTTTCTCTATCTCCCCTTCACTGCCTTTCACTATGCCTTTCAAACAAAGGAACAAACAAATAAAGAAATCTTTAAATAAATCTTTTGAGGATATTAGGATGGGCACATTTATTTTGCATGTAGGAAGTGAAAAATTTGCAGGGCTGAAGATCAGTCTGCTGTGAATTGAATTGTGTCCCCTAAAAATAAACACTGAAGTCTCAATGTCCAGTACTTCAGAATGGGATGTTCTTTGGATATAGGATCTTTGGAAATGTAAATTAGTTAAGTTAAATGAGATCATCAAGATAGACCTTAACCAATATGGTTGATGACCTTATAGGAATTGAGAAATTAAACACAGAGACACAGAGGAAAATGTCATGCCAATATGCACACAGAGATAGGAGAGAATGTGAAGGAAGCAGGCCAACAGTTCCTGGCCATCTAGATGGGAGGCATGGGACAATTTTCCATGGAGCGCTCAGAAGGATCCAACCCACCACATACCTTGATTTCAGACTTCTGGCTCCCAAAACTACAAGACAATAAATTTCTGTATAGTTCAGTGTGTTGTCTGAATTATAAATTATAATTCAGCTACCAGTCTGTGGTAAAATTTTTTATGACAGCCCTAGGAAACTACATTACCTTGCTTTTATTGATAGTTCTTTTTTTTAAATTATAAGATGGTATTTCATAGTACATGTGTGCCACGGTTTGTTTAACTATTTGCTTGTTGAAGGACATTTGGGATGATTCCAATTCGGGGATTTATCAGGTCAAGATACTATAAACATAAACGTGCAGGTTGTGTAAACAAAACTTTTCCTTTCGCTGGGATAAACGCTTAAGTGTGCAGTTGCTAGATCATGTGGTAACTGCATCACAAATCCGCTAATTGGCAACTTTAATTCCATCTGCAACATTAATTCCCTTTTGCCATAAAACCTAACATATTCCCAGGCTATGGGGATTAAGATACTGATATTTTGGGTGGGGAGGGACATTATTTTGCTTACCACAAATATTCTAGGTATTCAGGTCCTGTGCCTTAACACATAAATTTTCTGAAATGCATGCTTTTAAAACGTGTTCTCTCCACTTATTTATAAAATTTCCTTCTTCACCATTTGTAAGGTAGAGACTATACCTATTTTGTCAAGTTTATGCAAAAGTGTTACATTCCATTTGGAGGAACTGTATATAATTTCAATTTTGGCTTCCACATGTTCATTGTTAGTACATAGAAATGAAATTATTTTAATAACAGCTTTATTGAGGCTTAATTTACATAACATAAAATTCGTACTTCAAGGTATACACTTTCAATTTCAAAATTATGATTATATTTACAGAGCTGTGCAATCATCACACTGTATTATTTTAGAACAGTTTCAACATTCCAGGAGGAAACTCATATCATTCAACAGTCACCCCCACTGTAGCTTTCATCCTCCCGAACAGCATATGACATGTGATAATCGACTTTGTCCCTATGGATTTGCCCATTTCCAAAATTTCATATAAAATTAACCACAAAATGTACAGGAAGTTCAAAAAATTTTTGGAAAAATGAAACCAAAAGAATTTATGGAGAAGGCATTGTGGCGTGGTGGGTTAAGCAGCCAGCTGGGATTCCAGCACCTAATATGAGTGATGGTTCGAGACCTGGCTGCTCCACTTCTGATCCAGCTGCCTGCTCATGTGACTGGTAAAGCAGTGGAAAATGGCCTAAGTTCTTGGGCCCCTGCCAACCATGTGGGAGACCTGGAAGAAGCTTCTGGTTCCTGGCTTTGGCCTGGCCCAGCCATGGCTATTGAAGCCATTTGGGAAGTGAACCAGTGGATGGATAATCTCTCTTTCTCTCTGACTTGGGCTTTCAAAAGTTGTTGGAAATCCATGCATATTATTTCATAGCATATGTTTCCAAGATCTTGCTGCAGACCCTGATATGTGGCTTTTAGCTGTTGCTCCTCTCACTTAGCATAGTCTTTTCAGGATCCATTGATGTGGTGACATGTAACTTCATTTCCTTGTATTTTAGAATAGTTTTCCATTTGACATGCCACATATTATTTATTGATGCATAGGTTGATGGAGATAGGCTTCTGTTCTTTATTTCTTGGATAATAATGATGCTAGTAGCATCATTGTATAGATTTTTGCCTTGACAAATGTTTTCAACTTTCCTGTATTTATACTTACAGTTGGATTTCCTGAGCCATAATTTACAAACCTACCAGCAACATATAACTGCTCCAACTTCTCCACATTCTTGCCATCAGGTGTATTGTTTGTCTTTTAATGGTAGTTATTCTAGTCATTCTGAAGTGGAATCTAATTTTGATTTTCAAGGTTAAGGGGTCCCGCCTAACTAATGAGATTATGAATATTTTCATGCTGTCCTTGACCATTTGTCCATCTTTTTTGAAATTTTTTTTGGAAGTTAATAAAGATTCAAAATTTTGTGAAGGCACTATAAGTTGTTTTTCTTCCGTAATGTATAATTTTCTTATTTTTCTCTCTATTTCTATGGATTCTGGAAGCATTTCCTGATTATTATTAGAGAATTTATAGTATCTTAGATTCTCACAGTCACAGCAAATGTACTATAGTCACTATAATTCAACTCTCATTACTCTCATTAATAAACTTTTTTAGAAAATTGGATCAACTTTTAAATATTGACTTGTAAGAGGTCTTTCTATATTCTGACTTGGATTTGCAATATTTTCTCTGATTCTATGAGATATCTTTTTTCCTTTATTGTTTTATCTATAGCAACACTGAAGTTTTAATTATAATTAAATGAAATTTCCCTATTTTTTGTCACTGTGTTGCTATGTTCTTACATCTAATAAAACATTACTTCATCTTGGGTTGCAAAGATTTACTCCATTGTATTGTATAAATTTCATACTTAAACTAAAGTCCATGATTTATTTTTAAATATTTAGCAAATTTTCACATACAATGTAAAATAGACATCAAGTTCATTCCTTGCATGTGAATTTCTAGTTTTCCTTGCTCCTTACCTACCTGAGGTAATTGTCCTTGAACCTGAGAATTTTGATTAAGAGTGGAAAATTTTGTCAAATGATCTTTCTATGTCGATTCATATGATCATGAGAGGTTTCCTTTCTTTAGTGAGTGGATAAAGTGTGTTACACTGATTGATTTTAGATTGTTGAACCAATCTTGCAAAGCTGCAATAAATCCCACTTAATCACGGGATATAATTTTTTAATACATTGCTAAATTTAGCTGACTAAAAATATTTTTCAGGACTTTTTCAATTAAGTTCATGAGGAATAGCTATCTGTAGAGGGCATTTGTTTATTTTTGGTACTATATTTGACTAGTTCTGGTAACAAAGCAATGTAAGTTTCACATTATATATTGGAAAAATCTCCCACCCTGTTCTATTTTCTGTAAGAATTGTAAAATGAATGTTCATACTCCAAATGTTCAGTAGAATACTCCAGTGAATTGATCTGGTCTTCGAGATTTATTTTGGAAAGCTTTTACACTGGAAATTAAATTAATTAGGACTATTAAAGTCATCTATTTCATCCTAAGTTTGGTAATATTTAGCTTTTGGATAATTAATCCATCTTGTCTAAGTTGTTGAGATTATGGACATAATTTATGGCAATATTCTGTTATTGTCATTTTAATGACTACAAATCTGTCTTAGTACTTTCTGTTTTATTTGTAATATTGGAATTTTGTGTACTATTTGTATTTTGGTTCCACTTGCTAGAGATTTCTCAGTTTTATAATTTTTTTTTTTGACAGGTAGAGTGGACAGTGAGAGAGAGAGACAGAGAGAAAGGTCTTCCTTTGCCGTTGGTTCACCCTCCAATGGCCGCCACGGCCGGCGCGCTGCGGCCGGCGCACTGCGCTGATCCGATGGCAGGAGCCAGGTACTTCTCCTGGTCTCCCATGGGGTGCAGGGTCCAAGTACTTGGGCCATCCTCCACTGCACTCCCTGGCCACAGCAGAGAGCTGGCCTGGAAGAGGGGCACCAGGACAGAACCGGCGCCCCGACCGGGACTAGAACCCAGTGTGCCGGGTACATTATATTTAGTGAATGTTCTGTGGATTCTTGAATAGAATGTTTGTTCTCTTTGCCGTGCAATGTCCTATAACTGCTAATGAGATCCTGCTTGTTGACTGCATTTCAAATCCTTGATACACTTGTTGATTGCCTATCTAATAGTTCTATAAGAGCCTGAAAAGGAAATGATGAACTCTCTCAATATTCATTTTTGATTGTATTTTCACTTAATTCTGTTATTCAAATCTTTTGAGGTTCTAGTTTTGTGATGTATACATATTTATGATCATAACTCTTTGGGTAGATTAGTCCTTTTATCAGAAAGTATTTCCTTGTCTTGTGTAATGTTCTTGAAGTCAGCTTTTTCAGACATTTTAATATAGAAACTTCTTTCTGATTAATATTTACACACTATGTATTTTTCATTCATTTATCCATATTGCCAAATTTCTAAGCAGCATAAAAATTATTTCAAATGCCTTTAGTCACTTTTATAATCTCAATTAACATTTATATTTACACTACTTACATTTGAGGTAAATATCAATATGTAATTTCATAAATCTACCATTTTTTGTTTTCTTTCTATTTTCATCAATTTCCTGTTTCTCATTTCTTCTCTCTTTTTTTAACGATTTATGTTTTTATTTGAAGTGCAGAATTACAGAGAAAGAGGCAAAGAGAGATCTATCCCCTGGTTCGCTCCCGAAATGGCTGCAAAAGCCAGGTCTGGACCAAGCTAAAGCCAGGAGCCAGCGGCTTCCTCTGGGTCTCCTGCATGGGTTGTAGGACCATCTTCTGTTTTTCAGGTCATTTTCACGGAGCTCAATTGGAAATCGCTGAGGGTGGGTTAACTTGCTACACCACAATGCCGGTTCCTGTTTCTCATTTCTTATCTTACTTCAGATTTATTTTGGAATCCTGTTTTGATATTTAAAAATTTATGTCTGTTTAATTCACAGCATTTTTCTTTGCTGTCAATCTTACCACTCTGAGTGCATTTTGGACATTCACTTCCATGTTGGTCCTTTTACTTCCCCCAGGTTTCAATATCACTATATAGTATCAGATGTTGTCACAAAATTTTTTTTGATAACCAAATATGTATTACTAACTGTATGTGGACAAAGGCAAGCTATTCTTCTATACTCATATTTCTACTCTTTTTTTAATGAGCTGAGATGCATTATTTTATCTTTTAGTGTTTTTTGGTCAATATTTAAGAATAGATGTACTTATCTCAGTAGAAGTTTTTGAAGGGGGGCCATGAAGAAATGCTCAACATCACTAATCCTTAAGGAAGTGCTCACTCAGAATGACAAGGAACAAATAGACAGAAGGTGGCTTCTTTTTGTTTTTCAGACTTTCCTGCTGCCTACTTCACTTGTCATAAATCAATAACGCTCTCCTCTGAGCAAACAAAACAAAATAAAATGAAACATAATAAAGCAAAGAAGCAAACAAAAATGGGCAAAAGATAATGTTGGCAGGGATAAAGAGAAAAAGAGACCCTTACACACTGTTTGGTGGTGTTTTAAATTAGTATAGCCATTGTGGAAAAAACATGGAGTTTCCTTAAAAAATCAGAAATAGAACTTCCAACTGATTCAATAATCCCACCACTAGGTATGTATTCAGAGGAATGAATTCAGTCTAAAAGAAATGAATTCAATCTATTGAAGATATATCTGCATGCTCATGTTTACTGCAGCATTATTTATAGTAACCAAAATATAGTATCAATTTAAGATCCATCCTTTGATGAATGAATTTGAGAATAAAATGGTGTACACCAGAGGCTTGGAAGAGATGAGGAAAGGTTGATTCACAAGTACTAAGTCTGGCATTCTGTTGTACAGCAGAGTGATTATAATAATAACATACCATATTAACAAAAAATCGAGCCGGCGCCGTGGCTCAATAGGCTAATCCTCCACCTTGCGGCGCCGGCACACCGGGTTCTAGTCCCGGTTGGGGCGCCGGATTCTGTCCCGGTTGCCCCTCTTCCAGGCCAGCTCTCTGCTATGGCCAGGGAGTGCAGTGGAGGATGGCCCAGGTGCTTGGGCCCTGCACCCCATGGGAGACCAGGAAAAAGCACCTGTCTCCTGGCTCCTGCCAGGATCAGCGCGGTGCGCCGGCTGCAGCGGCGGCCATTGGAGGGTGAACCAACGGCAAAGGAAGACCTTTCTCTCTGTCTCTCTCTCTCACTGTCCACTCTGCCTGTCAAAAAAAAAAAAAAAAAAAAAAAAAAAAAAAAAAAAAAACCTAGAAGATGCCAAATGTATGCACCATGAAAAAATGACAAGTGTTTAAAAATATAAAGGGTCTACTTCAATTTGAACATTATACAATATGTGCACACATTGACACATCACATGATACCCTTTAAATTTATAAAAATTTTATGTATCATTTAATTTTTTTTATTTGACAGGTAGAGTTAGACAGAGAGAGAGACAGAAAGGTCTTCCTTCTGATGGTTCACCCCCCAAATGGCCTCTATGGCCGGCACACTGCACCAATCCAAAGCCAGGAGCCAGATGCCTTCTCCTGGTCTCCCATGCGGGTGCAGGAGCCCAAGCACCTGGGCCATCCTCCACTGCCTTCCCTGGCCATAGCAGAGAGGTGGACTGGAAGAGGAGTAACCGGGACTAGAACCCAGCACCCATATGGGATGCCGGCTCCACAGGCGGAGGATTAACCAAATGAGCCAAGGCGCCGGCCCCTGTATCGTTTAATTTTAAAAATGAAAATTTTGAAGTTAGAAGAAGAATAGACATACTGATACAATACCTTTTTTATCTTGAAATGCATTTATTTATCATCATTTAAAAAAACAATGTTTTTAGAGCAATTGCAGGTTCATAACAAAATTAAGGAGAGGGTAAAGGGAATACCAACATATGCCTGCTCCCATGTCTGCACACTTTCTCCAACTATCAAATTCCACTAAATAATTTTACATTTGTTGCAAGCAATGAATTTATGACATTGATTTTCTATGACATAATTTTCAGTTAACCTTCAGATTTTACAATATTCTAGACACTTGGCACTGTACATTATTTGGATTTTTGAGAAATCTACAATGACATCTTTATAGAATTATACATAATAGTTTCATTTCCAGTAATTATTATTTTTGTGTATGAACTTGACTGAGTTAGGTGATGCCCATATGGTTGGCAAAACATTATTGCTATGTGTGTTTGTCTGTGAGGATCTTTCTAAAAATGATTGAATCATTAGACCCAAAAAAGAAAACCTGCCCTCATTAATGCTGATAAATATCACCCAAATCATTGAGAACAAGTGTATTCTCTCTCCTTTCTGGGACTGGAACATCCATCCTCTCCTACCCTTGAACATTGAAGTTCCTGGTCTGGTTTGGGAGTTAAGCCATCGGTTTCATGTTTCAAATATGTTAGGACTCAGTCTAAATTATACCATGACTTTCTACATTCTCTATCTTGCAAATGGCACAGCATGGGACTTTTGGCTACCATAATTGGATATGACATTCCCATAAAAAATTTCCTCTTGGTTGTTATTCTCTCAAGAATGTTAATCATTCAAGAACTGACTGCAAATGTATGGTGTCTTGAGACTGAAGAAAGGGGACAAATAAACATTACATGGAGTCTCAGGTGCCCATGAAATATATGGATCTATAGGCCACATGGCAGGAGAACAGGGTTCTTATAGACAACAAGTGGCTCATGGCTCACTGAAATGAATCTGAACTTTTTCAAGAAATATTGATATTCATAAGCATCATTCTAGGTATCAAATAAGAGACATTCCAGGTTGTCTTAACAACTTGGTTTAGCTTACAGTAGAGTTTGGAATGACCTCCAGGGTCACCAGGAAGGCAAAAGTGGTGGTTACGTCCAAGAAGGCTATGGTCATGTCATGCTGTGTCCCTACACTAATACACTGCCCCGAGTTTTTTTTTGCACTGGAACTAGTCATTTTTTCATCCCATCTATCATCTGGCACCTGCTGATTCTTTTAGTGTGTCCATGGTTTTTCTCCAGAAAGCCATACATATAGCTGGAATCATAAAGTATATAGTTTCTTTTTCAGATGGGCTTATTTCACTTAATAAGACGAATTTAAGTGTCTTTTGTATGTTTTCATGTTTTGAGAGCTCATTTCTTCTTAGTACTGAATAATAGCTTACTGGATATTCTACATTTTACTCACTCTAAAGAAAATCTTGTTTGTTTTCAGGTTTACAGGCAATTATTAATAAAACTTCTAAAATATCCAGTGCAGGAATTTTTGTAAACATAAGTTTTTGACTAAGCTAAATAGGAATAAATGAGATTTCTGAATTATATAGTAAGAGTAGGTTTTTAAAAATTCTAACAAACTATATTTCAAAATAGCTGTCACAGTTTGCATTCCCACTGTAGCGCTAGTTAATGTTCTACGTGCTACCAGCATTTTTTCTCAGTATTTTAGAATTTAGTCATTACAATATGTCTATAGTGATAACTCATTATTGTCCTAATTTGTGTGTCCCTAATGACATATGACATAATGAATTTTGCTTTCTTTTTTAAAAAAATCCTTATTTACTTTCACCTACTTGAAATTTATAGCAGTAGAGAGAGGGAAGGAGAAAAAAAATCTTCCATTTACCGTCAAGTGGTGTAACAGCCAAGGCTGGGCCAGAAACACAGAGCCCCACCATAGGAATCTCTCAAATGGCGAAGTGGCGAGGGACTCGATCATTAGAACTAACATCTACCGCCTCTCAGGATATATTGGCAGGAAGCTGGTTTGGAAGTGGAATCCTTGACACTCAAGCCAGCACTCTGATAGGGAATGCAGAATTCCCAAACCATGGCTTCACTCCCGCACCACAGCACCCACACCTTATCTTCACTTCGAAATACAGTTTTGTGGATATTGAATTTTCTGATGACAGTTATTTCCATTCAGTCCTTGAATAATATTGTACAACTTTCTCTGGCATCCACAGTTTCAGAAAGAATCTCACTGATATTTGAATCGGTGCTTCCATGTAAACAACGATTGATTTTGCTCTGGATATTTCCAAGATTTTCTTTTTGCCTTTGAACAATTGATTTATGATTTGCTTGACACCCTTTCTTCGGCTTTATCCTATTTGTGATATCCTCATTTTGATGAATTTTTCACCAGATATGGTCATCTTCCAGCCATTATTTCTTCCAATAGTCTCCCATTCCCTCTCCCTTTCTCCTCTTCCTCTGTGACTGGATGGTATAAATGCTGAATTGTGTGTTATTGCTCCATGGGCTACTGAGGCTCTCTTATTTTATTACTCAGTCTTTCTTTTTAAATTGAAAAAATTCTATTATCTATTACTACTTCTAGCTTCTACGAACGATACTTCACTGTTGAAATTCTCCAGAAAGTTTTACATTGTTATTATAATTTTCAATTCTGTAATTTTCATGTGTTTCATTTTAATATGATGTCCGTATTTACTAAGATTTTCTGGTGCTTCATCTGTTTCAAGAGTACTTGTGATTGGATTTTTAATATGTTTTTAAATTTTTTAACTGACATATAAAATTATACACATTTAAGAAGTATCACATGTTGTTTTGATTCCTGTAAACAATGTGCAATGTACACTCAGAGTAAATGTATCTATTTCCACAAGCATTTCTCATCGCTGTCGAATTCATAATTAATTTTGAAGCAATTTTTATGATGGCCTCTTTAATTTCATGTCAGGTAATTCTAACAGCTAATTATTCATTGGCCTCAATTTACTGTCTTTTCTTGTTTAAGTTATGATTCTCTTTCTTCTTAATTTGAAGATTAACTTGTTAATGTATCTTAGATGTTTTTTCAGCATGTTAGAAGATTCTGAGATCATTTGTTTTCACAGGCAATAACTGTTAAGACTTAGCACAAGGGTCTTGACATATTTTGTGTGCAGTCGTTCCAGTAACACCTTAATTTATGGAATCTTTGCACTGTTATTTTCTTCTGCTTGGCATATCTGGATTTTATTCTTTATTCAGAAATACGAAAGATCCGACTATTCTGTCACATCAAATACTCTTTTAAGATATTAAGTGTGTGGCTCATGGATCCCTTCATTCACCTTAGTGGAACCCATGTATACAAATGAGATAATAATGTTCAGGAAAGATATGTAGATGAGCCTTTTGTGTAATGAAGCGAATCCATGTGGCATACATAGGAGCCGCACTACGTTCTTAAGGTGTCATCCAACCACAACCACTGCTGTGTTGGATTGAAAGAGCTAAAGAAATGTCGAAGTGAAAGAAAGCGGACGGAACCTGAATCCAGCAGGCAGAGCCGCGAGTGTCATTTCTAGTTCTTGAAAGGTAAGAGTTGGTCTGGATTTGAAGCTGCCTAAGACCTGAGACTCTTCTCTTGTTGTTCTTCTGAGTATTGTTAACTATGATGCTATAGCTTTACCACCATTGTAACTTTTTAACAAAGCTTTTAAAACTATTTATTTATTTGGAAGAGTTACAGAGAGAGAAGGAGAGAGGAAGGGAGAGGGAGAAGGAGGGGTAAAGGGAGAGAGAGAGAGAGAGACTTCTCTCTGGAACGTGTGAATGTATTACCTTATGAGTGCAAAGGGAAATTTCCAATAAAATTAAGGATTTGGAGCAGGGATAATATTCTCTGTTATCTTGGGAGGTCCAGTGCAAGGGTCCTTTTATGAGAGAGACAAGAGACCAAGAAAAAACGACAGAAGCAAAGCTTGAAGTCATGTTACCATGTCCTAAAGAGTTCAGGCATCTCAAAATGGAAAAGGGCCAGGGAAAAATTCTCATTTAGTACCTCCAGAAAATACACAGCTCTCTTGTTCACTTGATTTTAGCCTACTAAGGCCCATTTTGTATTTCTGACCTCATACTATAAATTCACAAATTTGTACTACAAACCAAGTTTATGATAACTTACTATAATTGCTACAGGAAAGTAATTCTATTGTACATTCGTTGCATATCAGAATAAATTTTAGAATCATCTTGCATATTTCTTAAATATAAACTACCAGAATTATCATAAAGTTTCAGGTTGGTCTACATTTTATTTAGGGAAAAGAGATTTCGCTAATACTTCCTCATTTTAAAATAGATATAGATTTAAAATATTCTATCTAATTTTGTGTTAGTTTTGATAAGTTGTAATTTTTAAGAAACATCCATTTCATTTAAGTTTCAAGTCTATTGACATACAGTTGCAAATTAAATTTTCCTTTGTGCTATTAATATCACTTTACTGTTGCCCATTTATATTCATGGTGCTGAGAATTTGTGGCTTTTCCTTATTATTGGTATTAATTTTTTTTAATTTTTTTTTTTTGACAGGCAGAGTGGACAGTGAGAGAGAGAGACAGAGAAAAAGGTCCTCCTTTGCCATTGGTTCACCCTCCAATGGCCGCCGCGGCTGGCGCGCTGCGCTGATCCGATGGCAGGAGCCGGGTACTTATCCTGGTCTCCCATGAGGGTGCAGGGCCCAAGCACTTGGGCCATCCTCCACTGCACTCCCTGGCCACAGCAGAGAGCTGGCTTGGAAGAGGGGCAACCGGGACAGAATACGGCGCCCCGACCGGGACTAGAACCCGGGGTGCCGGCACCGCAAGGCGGAGGATTAGCCTAGTGAGCCGCAGCGCCGGCCATTATTGGTATTAGTCTTGCTAGTCATTTATCAACCTAAAAAAAATTGACTCTACCGATTTATGAACATAATATATCCCTACATCTGTTTTGGTCTTCAAAATTTTTCTTTAAAAATCTTTCAGTTTTCAATCTTCTTTTGGTTTTTCAGTCTTGTTCTATTGGCAGACAATTCTCTATGGCTTTTTCTTCTATATGTTTGAAAGACTTGACTACCGGCATTCTGGAAAAATCTGATGGAGAATGTTTATATACTAGAAAGCTTTGAAAGTTTGCAATAGTATTTATCTGTAGGCAGGTATGTTTTCTGTGAAAGGTTATAAAGCAATGTTTTTCTTGGGATCAAAATTGAGTCAAGACATATCATTCCAAACCACTGCTAGTGTTACTGGTGTTTAGCCCTCTTTACTTGATTGTGTAAGAACCGGAGTTGTGCAAATGTTTTTAAAAAGGGTATTCTGACTACTTCTATTGCCAAGAGTAATAAAGTCCTTTATCTCTAAATTAACAGTTTTATGTTATAAAATGATGGCATTCTAACTTACATGTTTGAAATTACTGTAAAATCTGACACCTCTTAATTTTAACTTTCACATTTTGGTTAGATGCACTTCCTTTTTAATACCATAATATTTTCCATGTTTTTCTAATTAGTTGCTAATATGAAGAAATGTTATTTTGTCCATTAACTTTGTGTTGAGTGAACTTGCCTAAACATGCATATTGTTTCTAATAATATAAAGATTCTATTAATGTGATTGCAGATTTGTTTTGGTTATCTACTTACATAATCTCATCACTAGTGAAATAGCAATTGTATCACTGCTTTCATCATTCATTTATCTTTCTTGTCTTATTTCACTGGCTAAAAATTCCAATATAATGTTCAATGGAATTCATAAGAATCTAACCTTATTCATGTTATCAGGACAATATAAATTTTTTTATCAATTAACTTTTTTTATTTTTTTTTAAACTTTTATTTAGTAAATATAAATTTCCAAAGGACAATATAAATTAATGGTTTGTTAAAACAATTCTCAGAAATCAGATTGAACAAACTCTTTTTCGTTCTTTTCTTCCCAAAATTTATTTTATTTATTTGAAGGCAGAGTTACAGAAAGAGAGAGAGAGAGAGGGAGAGAGAGAGATAGTAATATTCCATCCACTGGTTGTCTCTCCAAATGACTGCAATGGCCTGGGTGGGGCCAGGCCAAAGCCTGCAGCTAAAAGCTTCTTCCATCTCAAGAGTGCTTCATAGCTCAAGCACTGAGGCCATGCTTTCTGAGGCCATTGGCAGATAGCTGGATAGGAAATGGAGCAGCCCATAAGGCTTTCTGGTTTCATTGGCAGTAACTTTACTTGCTATGCCCCAACACTGGGCCAAGAAAACCCTCATTTTTTTCTTAAATGTTCTAAAAATTAAGAGGTAAAGAAAAAAAAGCAGGATAACAGAGACAGAGACTCCTTATATGATTCAATCCCCAAATGCCTATAATGGCTTAAGAGGTCAGCCAGGAGCTGGAAACTCAATAAAGATTTCCTACTTGGGTGGCAAGACCTCAGTTACTTGAACCATCACTGCTGTCTCCCACGGTCTACATCAGCAGGAGGTTGAAGTCAGGAACAAGCCAGAAATTACACTTACATATCTTCAAATGTCAACCACTAGGTTAAGTGTTCTGCTCCTTCCTTACATCCTTCAATTAGGATGTCTTTAATATAATGAAAAAGTTTTGACTTTCTGCAAATAATTCTGCATCTGTTGAGATGACAAATAACATGGATTTTCCTTTCCTGGTTTCAGTGCTGTGTGTTACATTGCCTGCTTTTAAAATGTTACACTTTGAAATATAGTGATAAATATTACTTGATCATGACATGTTTCTTCTTTTCTATATTGTTGCACCCCTTTATACAGGAAACATTTCTGTGTTCATGCGTATGAATTAAATTAGAATATTGTCTTTTTCTAAGCTATGTGTTTTAGATTTTAGTTTACAGCTTTATAAAATAAGTCCTTTATCTGAATGCTTTCTGAAGTGTTTCTTTAGAATGAGTGTCATTTCTTCTTTGGTATTTAAAAAATGCACTAGTAAAGTCACAGAGACATGGAGATCTTTAGTGAAAAAGTTTTTAAATTGTGCAGTTAATTAAATTATTTAATGTAATATTTTGATTTTCCATTTCTTCTTATTTCATTTTTGCTTTATGTGTTCTAATTTCAAGCCTTTATTGTCTCATTTATTTGGAAAACTATGCATATTTCTTCTTTTCCTTTTTAATATGTGTAGAATCTTTATCTCCTTTATGATTTCTCATTTGTAACTTATGTTTTTGTTCTGATCAGTTTTGCTGTGAGTTACCAGTTCTCAAAAATCTGTCATAGAAACAACTTTCATTGCTTACTTATTATTTGTCTTCTTTCTTTTTCATGAATTTGCTTTCTCATTTATTATGTGCATTTTTTACTTATCTTGACTTTAATAGTTTTTTGAAGGTTGAGATTTAAAATTTGGTTAAATATAAATCCCCCCTGCTTTTTAATTCAACAGAGGCAAATTTAATTGAATCACTTCTAGTATTAAATACCTCAAGCCAGATATCACCTGACGATTAGACTTCTAGCCTGCCATGTGTCAATATTGGGCAATTAGGAAATCACAAGGCCCTCCTTTTGCTGGAAATTCCAGATTAAGAGTACCTGCTATACAAATATACAATAAGGAAGGTGCAATGTAATATAGGTAAATGAACATGAGTTGAGTGAATTAAATAAATATCACAACTGACGTTGTAAGCTTTATAATTAACCTTAATCTTATTGTTACTGTCTTTTTAGAAAATGGGTAGGCAACAATGAGGCAGTGAAGGGTTAAATTGTCTTGGCAGGATTTAGTAATTATAGATATTGATTACTTTAAAACATCATTGAGCTGACAGGATAAGAAAAGCCTACTTGTCTCATGGTTGGATCCTTTTATTTCTCACAAGATGGATGAGTTAATAAACAGGGAGCAAGCACTCCCATAAATTCAGCATCTGTAATATTTGTCACCTTCGGAATTACTTGGATGAGAGGAACATCCTTTATGTGAATTCACGGGAGAGGACTAGAAGACTTTCCTTAGAATCTGTACTCCACACTGTGATTAATGCTATGTTGATGTTTAAAGAGGCAGTGTCATTAGGCTAAAATGAGATGAGAAAGAACCCTGCTTCCTGTACAGTGCATCCCAAACACACTAAGCATCTTTGCATGGGTTATGGTTCTGCTTAGTATCATGGCTTTGTTACTTTTTATTCCCAGTAGCATAGTTTAAATGGTAAGAAGTTCAACTTCATGTTGCACATGTAGACAATTTCTTAAAGAAGGAGGCCCAACTCCCTGTCTCCAAGTTAGAAAGTAAGATTGGGAATATTTTTAATACAAGCATAAAGGTCATCTAGTTAAAGTTCCTGATTTTAAATAGAGGGGAAACTGAATTGTAGAGATGATATATGGCTTTTACAGGATTAGAAGAATATTCAAAGGCAGAGCTTCCTAACCACTCTTATTTGAGTCTTACCAAGTAAATCATGAACAGAATAGCCCGACAGTGTGTATCTTATTACTTCTTTTCTGTTTTGTAAAAAAAAAATGGTAAACATAAAAATCTGTGTTTGATTTTATTTGAGATTGAAGACTGTTTTTTTTTTTTGTAAGTAAATGTTCATGCTTCTCCACATGTGGAAAATGAAATTGTGATATATAAGTATAGATATATACTTAGATATATATAAGTATAGATATCTATACTTATATATATACATATATATATACTTATATGATATATACGTATAGATAAAAATGAGAGTTCACTTTTCTAATATTTGAACTGAAATCTTGATATATATTAAAACTATTATTGTATTGATAGGGTTGATTTTTTATCCAACAATAAATGAAGCAAGATACTTACTCTACTCTTCTGCCTATTATGAAGTGGCATTATCTAGCAGATAAAACTAAGTATTTTTCTCCAATAGTTGACATATTGTTGGCTTCTAGTTCATCTGATGATTACTTATGTTCCCATTTTCATATGTGATGGATGCCAAACCAGACTTTTGGCCATGTTGCGTATCTTGAATTATCCCATTTGACTGGTCCTTGGAAGATTCCACTCAACAATCAATAACCAAAGGATAAATCTAAATCATTATTAATAGAATGAGATGTTTAGGATGGTGACATGTGAGATGGAAGGAATTTAATATAGTCTATATTTCACTAGTTTGTATTCTGAGCTTTTATTTTCCCTTTTTAGTGAAAAGCCCAGAACATAAACATAATTTCTTTAGTATCCATATAATTCTAATTTGGCTGGTCAATATTTGCCACAAAATCAATGTAGATTCAGTTATTAGAATGCCTCCTCCATGTGATTAAAACTCATTTTTTTTTTTATTTGACAGATAGAGTTATAGACAGTGAGAAAAAGAGACAGAGAGAAAGGTCTTCCTTCCATTGGTTCACTCCCCAAATGGCCACTACAGACGGAGCTGCGCCAATCTGAAGCCAGGTGCTTCTTCCGGGTCTCCCATGCGCATGCAGGGGCCCAAGCATTTGGGCCATCCTCCACTGCCTTCTCGGGCCACAGCAGAGAGTTGGACTGGAAGAGGAGGAACCAGGACTAGAACCAGAGCCCATACGGGATGCCAGTTCAGCAGTCAGAGGATTAACCAAGTGAACCATGGTGCCAGCCCCAAAACTCAAAATTTTATCTGGGGTAAATATTTTTCCCCTGCCAACATCTTTCCGGCTTACTTGAGACTAGAAACATGCATAAGGGGGAACGTAGTGCCATCATTCTGTCTTTGGTTTGCTTCCTACAACACATCTCTGCCTGATGCTCTGACCCTTCCAGAGTCCCAAGGAGGAGATGGAGACAGAGAAGCAACAACAGAAAGGAGCATGGGAATTCTTTCCCAAGCAGCCAAAGACAGTGGGGTTTAGAAAGTTTTAAAAACTTGCATTTTCTTGTCTATAACCATATTTATGAATAATTAAGAAGACTAAAAACAAGACATCTAATTTTAATAAGTGGGAAAAACAACTGTAATCTGATCTGAGATGGCAGAGATTCACAAGATCAAAATGACAGAAATTTGTCATTGTGGATGAGGATGCCCCCTAGGAATCTGGCTTGGGTGTCTGAATAATGGCTGCATGTGAGATTGTGGTGTATTTAGAAAGAAAAAAAGAAACCAGCATCATCAGCCATTTTCTAAGGAATATCACTTCTTTGGTGAGACACACACACACTCACACACACTTAAGGGAAAGACGCTTATTTTACTAAATAAGAAAGAAATGTAACAATTAACTAGAATAAGCAAACTCATATTAAAGCATGAGAACTTGCAAGAGTAGATTTGTCATCAGTGCTTGTGTATGGAAGTAACATCTCTGTGTGACCTTCTACTTTTTACCCTCACTCTGCGTGACCTCTGTCTCTTGGAATTCCAGTTTCTACCTCATTGCTATGGATTTAGACAAGATGAAGATAGAAGGCAACAGTAGGGACGACACTTATCCTGGCTCATTTAATGAGAAGGGGAACTTCTACTTTGAATCCAAGTGACATTCATTTCTATGATAGACAGAGCTATGACCTCTGTGGTCTTCAATAGCATAAGCGATTGCTTGTCATCAGTTCACGTTCAGACGTCTTCAGCCCACATAAAATAATTCAGTTCACTTTGGCTGAAGAACTACATTGTAGCAACAGTTGAGAATGACTGAGAGATTTACGCTCAGAATACAGACAGACTTTCTAACTATCTAACACTAGTGGAGACAGAAGAAAAGGAGCTGACTTGGAACAAATCGACTTCTGCTTCATACGTGTGTTCTACTAGAGACTCAACAAATTACTGAGATATTTCATAGCAAGGAGTATTTAATACTCCATCGTTGTGTAAAAATCTTAACTTTTCACATATGGTAATGTTATTTCTTCTATAATTTAATCAACTTTGATTTTATTTGCTTTTAAAAAAATGGCTTCAGCCTAGGAGATCCATCCATGAAGTTCCAGCATTGATAATAAACTGATAGCTATTAACAATGTAAATATCCATCTGTGTAACATAAATTATCCCATGCACCACTCCTGAGAAACAGTACTCTAGTGGAAAACATAACCATTTAGCTTCCTTCCAGCCACGGAAATTCATGGTTTTCTAGAATTTGCATTAGATATGCATTTTTATTTGTATATTTTATGTATTCTTACTCTCATATTTATGAGTATAATTATGTATGACATATGTGACATTGGTGATTAATTTTTAGGTCTGAGCATGGTTGCCACTGTAACAGTGTTTGGTAATAAAAATATATCTATTTCCTCTCATATAAAGTGGTATAAAACTGCTTGGCAGCACTTCACTGCTTTATAAATTAAGCCCAATGGGCATTTCTGCTTTAAGCTATGTCTTCGTGCAGTAAGATGTATTGTAGTCCAAGTTTGTTAACCTTTGAGGAAATAAATTTACCGACCAGTAGTTTCACATGCTTTCCATGGTTTACAGTACCTTCAAGGACCTACAGGTCGCTCAACTCTTCAGTCCTAACAACTCCTCTCACTCCACATCGTGTTATGCTGTTTTTCTTCTGAGTTTTTCCATACCTCCATACTCACCTGAATTCCTGTGTGTTTCCATTTACAGGGCCACATCTCCTATCTTTTTCTGCACATTTGCCACTCATTCCAGTTATTCCTTATGAAGACACCATCTTTTCTAAAGCCTCAAGCTAAAACAGGTGCCTTTGCTATGTATTTTCAGACAACTACTTGGTATCAGATTGTCATGGGATATTTACATGGACTTTAATTGGACTTATAGTTATATACATGCATAGGATTGCATATCATCACCACAATTAAAATCGTAAATAATTCTTGCAATTCAAAGTCTTACCTCCTGCTTTAAGTTTCAACCTCCCTATAGCCCAGTATTCTAACCAAGTCCCTAATTCCTGGCAAATGCTGATCTCTTTTTCACCACAAGATTTCATCTATTTGAGCATGCTATCTAAGTGAACTCATATAGTATATAAACTTCTGAGACTGTCTTCTTTCAATTAGAATGATACCTTTGAGATTCACACACCCCAGTGTATGTATCAGTTGTCCATTCGGCTCTAATCTTGCAGTGGTGGTGCATGGTGCAGCTGAACGACAATTTGGTTATTGACTTGTCTAAGGACAACACAGTTGCTTCAAGGTTTTGGTGATTTTGAAAAGCGCTGCTGTAAACACGTACATATAGGCTTTTGTGTGGAAATACGTTGTCTCCCTCCCCGGTGTAAATACCCAGGAGTAGGATTCTAGATCATAAGGTGTTCCAAGTAGCTCACCGCACTGTGCCACAATGCCTGCCTCGCTTCTGTGATATGGTTAGATCCTTTTTTTCTTAAACCACAATCCATCCTGGCTCCCTCAACAGCTTAAGTTTTGTTTTTCATCTGTGTACATTTTTTTATTTTTCTTTTTTTAAAGATGTATTTATTTATTCAGAAGTCAGAGTTACACAGAGAGAGAAGAGGCAGAGAGAGAGAGAGAGAGAGAGAGAGAGAGAGAGATTGGTCTTCCATCCGCTGGTTCACTCCCCAGATGGCCGCAATGGCCGGAGCTGCACCGATCTGAAGCCAGGAGCCAGGAACTTCTTTCTGGGTGTCCCATGTGGGTGCAGGAGCCCAAGTACTTGGACCATCTTCTACTGCTATCCCAGGCCACAGCAAAAAGCTGGATCAGATAAGGAGCAGCCAGGACGAGAACCGGCGACCGTATGGGAGACTGGCGCTTCAGGCCAGAGCATTAATCCGCTGAGCCACATCACTGGCCCCTCATTTGTGTACATTAAGATTCACTTTTATCCAGCCAGATTCTATAGTGTCAATAAATGTAGTATTGTTTATCTTTCATTATACTACCACACAACTTAGTTTCATTGCCTTAAAAAAAAATCTGCTATACTTCACCTCCAAACTCCTATAAACCGCTGATCTTAACATTCTCTGTAGTTTGGGCTTTTCCAGGATAGCATATCTAATGCGATCATATAGTGTATAGCATTTCAGAATGGTTTCTTTACTTACCAACACCAACATGTGGATTTATAGCTCATTGCTTTTATTGCTAAGTAGCACTTATTTGTGTGGATATATCATAATCCCTTCATCCATGAAGATATTGAATAAGATCTTTGCTGTTTTAAGTTTTTGGCAATTGTAAACTAAGCAGCTATAAACAGTAACAGCCTGATATTTAGTATGTTTGGCATGAAAGTAAGTATAAGTAAATGCCTAGGAGCAAATTTGTGTAAGGCACAGTTTGTGTCTTTCAGAAATTGCCAAACTGTCCTTAGAAATACCTACAAGTGTGCATTTCCACCAAAGATGAATTTGAGTTCTTATTGTGCCAACCCCTCAGCAGAATTTGGAATAAAAACATTTTTAAATTTTCATAAATTTAAATTAAAAATCTTTGAGATTCTAATAGATGCATAGTCGTATCTCATTGTTGCAGTTTTCCCTATCCATAGTTGATATTAATGTTTTCTCATATACTAACGTGTCATCATTTTATCTTATTTAGTGAAATGTCTATTTTTTTAAATTTTCATGGTGATTAATGTAACAATTGTTTTTTTTTTTTTGTTTTTTTTTTTTTTTTTTTTTTTTTTTTGACAGGCAGAGTGGACAGTGAGAGAGACAGAGAGAAAGGTCTTCCTTTGCCGTTGGTTCACCCTCCAATGGCCGCCGCGGCCGGCGCGCTGCGGCCGGCGCACTGCGCTGATCCGATGGCAGGAGCCAGGAGCCAAGTGCTTTTCCTGGTCTCCCATGGGGTGCAGGGCCCAAGCACCTGGGCCATCCTCCACTGCACTCCCTGGCCACAGCAGAGAGCTGGCCTGGAAGAAGGGCAACCGGGACAGAATCCGGCGCCCCAACTGGGACTAGAACCCGGTGTGCCGGCGCCGCTAGGCGGAGGATTAGCCTAGTGAGCCGCGGCGCCGGCAACAATTGTTTGTTTTAAGAAAAGTTTTTTAGGCCTTGGGTCTAAAAAAACAGCTTTTTATGTCATAAAAATTTTTCTATTTTTTCCCAAATGTATTATAGTTTTGTTTTACACTTAGAAAGTATAATACAGGGAACAGCATACTTTTTCTGCAAAGAGAAACATAGTAATTTTTTTTAGATTTCTAACAACTTAGCTTCTGTTGAATATTTTAATTCTCCTCTTTTTCTACAACCTCTTGCAAAAGTGAAAACACTGAAAAGAAAAATGTATTCTTAGCCTGATAGCCATATAAAATGTGCTCAGAATTGGATCTGGTGTGTGGACTGTTGTTTGCCAACATCTGTTCTGATTCATTGCCAGCTATTCTTGTATATGTTTTAATACTTAGATCAAGGCTATTGTTAATGTTATTTATTATTATTATAGACATAAGGACGCCTAGTTTTCTCTGCATTATATCTTTCAGAAGGAATGTCCTTTCTCTATAAGTTGTAATTGTGCTCTGATTAAAAAATCTATTGATCATGTTTGTGTGAATCTGCTTTGGGCCGTCTCGAGAACCTTTATTCTACTTGGTTCCATTAACTATGTGTCTACTGTCAACAATTCTACAGTATTGATTAGCAAACTTTCAAAGTAGGACTCAATATTGAAGAGTTTGATTGCTTACATTTTGTAGGGTTTTATTTGTATTGCTTTTGAGATTGTCCAGCTATTATAACTCATTTGTCTTTACATATAGATAGAGAAATCAGCTTTTCTATGCCTATAAAAATCTGCTCAGCTTTTGCTGGGAAATGTATGAAATCTCTAAATCATGTTTTATAATACTAACACTTTTGCTATGTGGAATCTTTTAAGCCATAAAAGCAGAGTATCTCTTTATTACTTAAGTCTTCTATCATTTACTTCATTGATGTTTTGTAGTTTCCAAGAAAAAGATGTATATTTTTCTTCTTATTTATAATCTAAACATTTATGTTTGTCTGTATAAAATTATGTTTGTTTTTAATTTCAGTTTCCAATTATTTGTTACATTGAAATATGATGATTTGGGGTAAAACTAAAAGACTGCCACCTAGCTAAACCTATTTATTTGTACTGAGTATTTTAATTTTTAAGATTTTTCAATTATTGGGGATTTTCTATAAAGAAAATTATGATGTCTGTGAATATGATTAGTGTGAGTTCATTTTCAAGCATTAAGTCTTTTATTCTCATTTATTTCCTGGGCACACTGGCTAAAATGTCCAGGGTTCAGTAGGAGTGAGGAGTTTAAAACTTTTGCATTATTCTCAGTATTAAGAAGAAAGCCCTGTATCTTTGCCATTAAATATCTTAGGGTTTTTGTTGTTGTTTTGCTTTGTGTATTTTTTTTCCAGTAGATGTTTTTTGCTAGTCCGGGGAATTTCCTTCTGTATTTAGTTTCTTCATGTATGCATATTAAATTTTGATCAGTGCTTTTCTGTGCCAATTGATAACATCCTAGGTTTCTATTTATGTAGTTAACTGGTAATATGTCGCAATACTTTGATTTTTTTAATCTAATGAGACTTGAATTTCTGAGATGATGTTATAAAATATTTTATGCATTTTTAGATTCAGTTTGCTAATAATTTGTTGATTATTTTTGAATATATGTGTAAAGAATATATTATTGTTTTCTTTTGGTAATGTCTGTAAGTGACTATGTTTGCAGACCCATTGCAAAGTGGTCCCTTGTGCTCTATTTCACTGAAAGAAATTTTACAGCAACTATATTATTACCTTGTTAGATATTTGGTAAAACTTACCAATAATAGTTATTTTAATTAAATAGTTATTTTAGTAAATGAAAATTTTTAATAATCATTAATAATTTCATGTTTTATCTATCTCAGCCTGGGTGATTTTGAGCCCTGGATGAGTTTTGAAGAATTACTATTTTTCATCAAGTTGTACGATACATGTCTATAATTATTCATGGTATTTTCCATTATACTTCTAATGTCTGTGGGTTCTGTGGACACACATTCACTCTTGATAGTGGTTATTGCCTCTTCTTTCTTTTTTTTTGTAAACATTTGAGAGGCTTGTCAATTTAATTTTTCATTAAAGACAAAAAGATTTTGTCTCCATTACTGCATTTTATCTTTCATAGAGGAGAGATTATGCCTATTTCAGCATCTTGCATACTGCATTAATCTTGCGTCTTATACCAGATTATTTTCTGATTATAAGCAGGCATTAAATTCATAAACACTGATAAAAGGAATAAGTGTAAATATATTCATTTGCAGGGTCATTGGTCAGTATTTTTGGAATAGGCAGGAGACTTGTCACCACTATTACTTTGGAGTTTTACAAAGATGAGTCTATTTCATTTTGAAAACAAGGTGCAATTAGATTTGTAAATTTTAGAAAGTGACTTCTCCACTACAAAAATTATGCTGAAAGCTTTTATTCTATTTGTCTCTTTAGTTTTACCTAGGAGAGTCATTCTTGAATTTAAAGATCTCACAGATTACAGCATTTTTTCAGAAGAATCAGGACAGAATAACTTCGATAGTTGCTTTGAGTGCTCTCACATACTTAAGCTATTAATAAATCCAGATAAATTATAAGCCTAGTTTCTAAAAGCATCTCAAACTTGCTTTTTCTTAAAATCTGCTGAACCATTTTCTATCCAAGGGAAAAAAAAAACAACAACTTAGTTCTCTATTCTTTCCCTTGGGGAATGGCACTGAGACACCAGCCAATCAATCAGCTTGAAATTCAGGCATCAATCTGGACACCCTCTGTGTTAGCCTGGCCAGAACATACAGCAGAACCCAAACTGATCACCTGGAACAGTGAGATGGCATTGGTACATGCCACCTCGATGGGATTGAATTGGAATCCCCTGGTATGCTTCCAACTCCACCACCTGGGGCAAGTCAGCCTGAGCATGTCCCAAATTATACATCTCTTCCCTCTCCCATTCCCACCACCATGTTCAACAGGGATCACATTTCAGTTAATTTTCAACACTTAAGAATAACTGTGCATCAATTACAGATCTAAACCAGTCATATTAAGTAGAACAGATAAAAAAACTACTAAGAGGGATAATCTCACTGTTCCAGGTGATCAGTTTCAGTTCACAGTTGGTCATGGTGAAGGGACTGGGAGTCAAAGGGAGCACATAGACAAGTCTAGTACCTGCTAACGCTAACTGATGGAGTAAATAAAGGGGAGAGTGATCCAACATGGGAAGTGAGATACTCAGCAGACTCATAGAATGGCAGATGTCCTAAATAGCACTCTGGCCTCAGAATCAGCCCTAAAGGCATTCGGAGCTGGCTGAAAAGCTCATGAGAGTATTTCAGGCATGGAAAGCCAAGACACTCTGGCAAAAGATCTCTGCGAGTGAGATCCCAGTGGAAAGAACAGGCCATCAAAGAAGGAGGTACCTTTCTCTGAAGGGAGGAGAGAACCTCCACTTTGACTATGACCTTGTCTAAACAAGATAAGAGTTGGAGAACTCAGAGGGCTTCCATAGCCTTGGAAACTCATGACTGGAGCATAGGGAGATTACTGATGCCATAGACAGGAGTGTCAATTGGTAAAGTCAACAACAGGAGTCACTGTGCACTTACTCCTCATGTAGGATCTCTGTCCTTAATGTGCTGTACATTGAGATTTAATGCTATAACGAGTACTCAAACAATATATTTCACTTTGTGTTTCTATGGGGGTGCAAACTGTTGAAATCCTTACTTAATGCATACTAAACTGATCCTCTGTTAAAAAAAAAAAAAAAAGAAAGAAATTATCAATTCCCAACTTGACTCTCACTGGGATTAAACATGACAATAGGTCTGCTCTGATTTCATCATCATTTAAAAAAATCATCTATTATTTTTCACTTTATGTTTCTGTGTGGGAGCAAACTGTTGAAATCCATACTTAATGTATACTAAGTTGATCTTCTGTATATTAAGATAATCGAAAATGAATCTTGATGTGAATGGAAGGGGAGAGGGAGTGGGAAAGGGGAGGGTTGTGGGTGGGAGGGATGGTATGGGGGGAAAGCCATTGTAATCCATAAGTCGTACTTTGGAAATTTATATGCATTAAATAAAAGTTTTTAAAAAAAAAAAAAAAAAAAAAAAAAAAAAAAAAAAAAAAAAAAAAAAAGAACATACAGCAGAACCCAAGTAGGGTTATTTGTCTTTGAGTAAGTTTGGAGAACATGGTACTAGGGAGGAAGAATACAGCAGTGTTTCAAATTGCTTGTGGAAATAAAATTAAAAGATGTTTATTTTGCTCACAATTTTTTAGAAGTCCATTCATAGCCTTTATTAAAAAAATAGATTGATTTTACTTGTGAAAAAGACATGGTGTCAGAGAGAGGATCAGACAGAGAGAGAAAGAGTTCTTCCATTCATTTGTTCACTCCCCATATGGCTGTATTAGGCCAGGGCTGGGTCAGGGAGAAGCCAGGAGCCTGGAACTAGATCCAGATCTCCATGGGTAGCAGGGGTCCAAGTACTTAGGCTGTCATCCTTGGTGTTCCCAGTCACATTAGGAGGGAGTTGGATGGGAAATGGAGCAGCCAGGACTCTGATGGGATGCTGGCATCAGAAGTGGCAGCTTAACCTGCTGTACCACAATGCCAGTTCCATAGACAGAATTATAAAACCTACCTGTTCTCAGGGAACTTTCCTCAACCTTCACTCTCATCTTGTTTCCCCACACTCCATTACCATTGCAAATATCACTATATACATGTAAGTATACTCTCAATATCACATACCCCACTTGCTCATTAATCAAATTACTCTTTTAGGAAATTAGCAAGGTCAAAAGCAATGTTCCACATTTATGCTCTTATATGGTGAGAACACAATATTTGACATTAAGAATGCAAAAGTGTTCATTGTTGACTAAATGAACTGATACATGATCTAATGACTAATCACCTAAACAGTTCAGAAAAAACATTGTAATTTGAGCGTGTGAAACTTTATTCATAAAACATCTCATGGTCATTTGTTTTCCTTTTGGCAAAACATTACAGCTAAGTAATTCTCCACTTTATCCAAAATCCTCTCAATTTTCTGGTTCTCTCTCTTAGGTGCAGTTGTCTAAACAACTAAGAGTAAATAGGGAATCATAAGAAAATTGCACTGAATCTTTGTTTTATGACAAACAATCCAACTGGTATTTTAGTTTAGCTTAAATTTGAGTGCCCCAGTTTTTGTCGAAGAATGAAAGCAAGGCAATACTCTTTCCTTGACTGAGCCCCAAAAGCATCATTGACTGAAGTATTGATGTCACGTCTGTGAAACCAAGCCCCTGCACAGTGCCTGGCATGCAGATGCTACATGCTGTCAGATCTTAATCTCCCACAGTCTCTCATCTGCCTTCCTTTAGCTTAAAATTTCCTTGCCCTGCTTTGATGATTGAAAATCAACTGCTTACGAAAATGAAGTCACTGGATTGGGGTAATGTTTTAGGCTGCCCTATGAAGTCCCTAATCACTGACTCATGAGCTCACTTACTTCCCTATAGATAATGCCTTGCTGTTTGTTCTCGTCTCAAGGGGTTTCTGTGCCAGGGTCTCCCGGCTCTGCACAGAAGGTAACTATCACCTGCGTGGGGCCCACTTTGCTGTCACTGAAATTCCCTAGAGAACAAAGTATTGCCGGAACAGAATACCCCACCACTGGCTGGAGGATTTACTAGAAGCCCTAAAACTGGAACCAATGGCCTGATGGACAGCAAGTCAATCATTGCCACTGGAGTGGTGCTCAGAGCAAGGATTCAGGTTTTTCTTCCTTAATTCCCAGGGTCCACCAGGGGCCGCAGTGCAGGTTCTTATAGATTGAAGCTGGAGTTGGGAGGTGTACATTCAGCACCTGTCCAGGGCCCTGGTAGGTCAGCAGTACTCCTGGCCTTCTTTTAAGTGGTTGCAGATACAGTGTTCTACATACATGGAATAGTTCTATTTTGCTCTGGATCTAGAGCTCCTGGAAAAAAAATCATTCAAAACTAGACAGACAATTAAAATGTTATCTAAAAGGAAATAAATGATCTCACGAGTCCAGTGATTAGAATCTTGTAGGGCCACTGACTCGGGACTTTGTAGGACTGGCTGCACCACTCCCTAGGTTCAGTGACTTAATTTTAGTAAATGGTTGATTTGCAATCTCCAAAGCAGGGCAAGGAAACTTTAAGGTAAGGGAGGGAGCCTGGGAGACTATGAGAGACTAGAACCTGATGATATCTTGTAACCGCTTTCAAGGCACTGGATAGGGAATCATTTTCATCACTGATCAATCAAAGAGTGTATTACCGACCTACTGGCACTACGACATGTTCTGAACACACATCTCTAAACCTCGACTTCAGTCTGTAAGAATCTTCTCACTTAACCCTTTGTAGAGTCCAGAAGCGAGAGCTTGCTCTGTGCCTTCCACGAGACACCTGCTTTCTTCTACCATCAAAGCGCTGGAGACGGCCTCGCTGCAACCAGGTGAACAGAACCGGTTTTATGGGTTCTATACCAATAGTTCCAACCAACTTTGGAGGTATTCTAGCTAAACATCTTCATTTTAAAGAATTTAGAGGAGAAAGGATATAGAAACACATGTGCACAGATATCCGTGCTTAATTTATTGGTGAATTATTCCACTTTAGGATTGAAATTCAGAAAGTAGTCTTATTTGAAAAAAAAAAAAAGATGTAAAAATCTAATGAAAAGACCATAGAATTCAAAGGGTGTATGGTCCATTTTAAACACTTTTATAATTGCTTAACCACTGAACTGGTAAAAAACTGAAACCAACCTGAGAGATATTAGTCTGTAATACAATTAAAGTCATCTTTTGAAAGAGCTTTTTTATTTGTCTCAGGAATGCAAGGAATATTAGGAGAATTTATTAGAGAAACTAACAGGATATCAATGTTAATAAATATGCTAATTGTGTCCCAATGATTATAGGAAAAAGACTACTCATGGCAGTGGAATTCAAAATAAGTAACTAATTTAAAAGATTGCCATCACTAATATAAATACAAACCATCACCTAGTGTCTAGGCTTTGTGGTAAAAATCTCTATGGAATAATGAATAACAATTATGATAATTAAACAAACCTGAATACATCACAGTGGGCATAAGTCTTTAATCATAAATGAGACAATGTATATTCCATCTTGAAAATTGAGTGATCATGTCTTTGAATATGAGACCTTTTCCAAAGGTACCAGTGCCTTCCACCTAATTTCAGTGCATCATTAAATGTAAAAACTATATTTCTAGCTCATCCATTGCTCTGATCCATAAGGAAATAGGATGATTATCACTTTTACAAATGCAGTATTGAACTCACTTAAAGGGATATTTTTATGCTCATTTTTTTCCCTTTTTATTCCAAGGAAGAGTCAAAATTGTATATGGAAAACATACAACATTATGTTAGTGAGTAGAAACGGAGAATTAAGGACAGACACTTGTCCTGATGGTCAAGATGCTAACATAATGCCAACATTCCTTATGGAAATGTCTGAATCTGAGTACTGGCTCCACTTTCGATTCCAGCTTCCTGCTAATGTGCACCCTTAGAGACAACAGGTATTAAGGCTTATGTACGTAGGTCCCTGCCACCCACATGGGACACTCATAATGAATTCCTGGCTCCTGGCTTTAGCCTTACCAATCTTCATTATTTGTAGGAATCAGAGAGTGAGACAGTGGATGGAACATTACCTCTTTCTCGTTCCCTTTCTTTATTTATCTATTTGACTTCATGTTCTTGAAATCAAATACATAAATAAAAGCTAAGGAGTTAAAGGATAATAATGTGTTCCCCCAGTTACTTCAATTTGTGATAAATTACATAAAATTTTTCTTTGGTATATTCCTCTCTTAAAGTAGTGATAAAATCACACAATTAATATGTGTGATATTTACATTTTCAGAAATAAATTTCACTTTCACACTAACTCAGAAGAACATTATCACTAATGAAATTGAATTGAATTACAGAAACTTATTGCAACTTCTTTCATAATTTTATTAAAAAAACTTTTTAATTTAAGTAAATAGTTTCACAATACTTGTGATTTGCCTGATTGAACTCTTGATATACTGAACAAATTTTTTTTTCCTTTCAAATATATAACAAGCAGTTGTTTAAGGAATAAATGTTCAATTCTAAGTCAATGATTTCATTTTGAAATTATTCTTTTTTATATAACATTCATTACGCATATGTAGTAAAGTGTGAGTAATTCAAATCAGAAAATTGTTACTTAAAATTAGGACATATTACTTGCATCATTTTGATTCTTCTTAAAAATGAATATTTGGCAAAGCATATATTATGATCTTCATACTCAATCATAAACTTGTCCAATTATGTATATGACTCATTCTGGCAGAACTGAAAATTATGATTCAGGATGGTTTATTTTATTTATTTGCTTTGCCTACCAAGTACTCTTTTCTTTTTTTTTTTAGAATTATTTATCTTCACATTATTTGAAAGAGAGATGGAGACAGACAAAAGGAAGGACAGAGACAGATGGTAACAGATCATCTGTTCTTTTGTTCACTCCCCCAAATGCCCACAACACAAGAGCCAAGCAAAGTTCTAGCCACAAATTTGGAAATCAATGTCATTCCCCCCTATGGGTGGCAGTGAACCAAGTATTTGAGTCATCATATGCTGCCTCCTAAGGTGTACATCAACAGGAAGCTGGATCAGAAGCAGAATATCTGGAACTTTAACCAGGCACTCGAATATTGGATGTAGGCATTGCAAGCAACGTTTTGGTCTACTGTGCCAAGTACTCACCCTGGGATGATTTAAAAATGTGTACAAGTTTTTTGATCATACAAAAAAAAATCAAATTTTAGAACATATTATACAAAATACATAATTTAATCAAATAATTGCATGAAATCATAGAATATTTTACTCATTTTCCCAAAAATAGGAAGTTAACCAAATGAGAATGCATGAAGTAGGAGAAAATATGACAAATGAGCATGATTTTTCTAAATAGTTGTTTAAAATTTTCAAATTTATACTTGAAGTCATGAATGAAAAAATGAAATCCGAAAAAAAATACATCTCATTAATAAATACAAAAAGCCATTTTGGTTAAAAGTACTCAATTTATTATTGGAAAAATGTACCACCTTTTATTAAATACAGAAACCTATACAATACTCATATGTTCCCCTTTAAGTGAGCTTAAGTGATTCCAAATAAGGTTACTTATTCATTCCCCAATAATACTAATTTCGATTCCTAACTATAATATTTGCTCTGTATGGTTTCTCTAAAATGATTACAGTTATTGTGAAATTTTCACAATAACTGACCCACAGAGAGAGGTCTAAAAGCTCTGGTTCATCTGATGACTCTTATTCTGCTACTGGTGTCACCGTAGCAGGTCCTTCTGCTAGGATTCAGTTCTCTTAGCAAGGGGCTCCTAAACGCAGTCAGCAACTTTGTGGAACACATGTATTTCTGGAAAAGTTCTACTCACTGAGGTCTTATCCAGCAACAGAAGCCCTTATCTTAGATTCTTATTCAGGATGACAATTCTGGTTGACCACTTTAAGCTAATGGGTTTAGAGAAAAACCTTATCTTTCTTGCAGTGTTCCTCACTGTAGGTGCTCCATGTTGAAGTTATCCAACATTTGAGCTCTTTTTCACAAAGCTTGTGAAATTGTGCACATTGGTTTCACCCAAATCTTATGTTGGGTACTGAGTAAGGAGCGTGGACTGTAGTATTGATATCTGCCTAACTCTTGAGTTGATACCCCCCTTGGAAGCCCTACTCGTCATTATTTCTTTCTCCAGTTCATTGTTGGGATTCCCTTTTCTGAAGTGCTCTTACTAACAGCCATGCAGATGACAGAAATTTTAAGCACTTGAAGTTAGAAAATTGAGTTCCCAACACTTTTCAGAATAGCCCTGGCCTGCAGCCATATTATTCCATCTTACGAATAAAATATTCTAGTAGATGTATAGAAATAGTTGCCTTTGATTTGGACAATGAATATAGTAAATTCCAATCCTGGTTCTTACCTTCCATAGAGGCAAATATACTAAGTGGAGATTAGTATTGCGTGCAAATAGAAACTGAATTTATTTAACAGTGAGGGAATATGCATACATTCATATGCAAGTGTGCGCTGCCCCACACAGAGAACTACTCACCATGATTGGGCCAAAGAGTTTCCTGTGAACAAGAGAAACATAAAACCTAAAATTGGTTCTTCTAAGCAAGAGTGGAAAAGGTCTTTCCAAGAGTTGTAGTGATCTGTCAAAGACCAGTCTGTGGTGAAAGAAAATCTCTTTCTTGCCTTCTACCTCTTTTCCTCTTTTTTTTTTTTTTTTTTTTTTCCCGGGCAGAGTGGATAGTGAGAGAGACAAACAAAGAGAAAGGTCTTCCTTTGCCGTTGGTTCACCCTCCAATGGCCGCTGCAGCCGGCGCGCTACAACCAGCGCACCGCGCTGATCCGAAGGCAGGAGCCAGGTGCTTCTCCTGGTCTGCCGTGGGGTGCAGGGCCCAAGCACTTGGGCCATCCTCCACTGCACTCCCTGGCCACAGCAGAGAGCTGGCCTGGAAGAGGGGCAACCGGGACAGAATCCGGTGCCCTGACTGGGACTAGAACCCGGTGTGCCGGCGCCGCTAGGTGAAGGATTAGCCTATTGAGCTGCAGCGCCGTCCCTTCTACCTCTTTTTATAAGGAATGAGGTAGTACCACAATCCCATATACAACTAGGGTGAGGTGTGAGTATGAGGTGCATCTTGGGAAGGTGGTATTGTCAAACTGACAGTTAAAGAGATAGCATTGCTTTGTAGGGATTCAAGAGTTTCAGCTCATCTAAGCTTTTAATTAAGTACACTGTATCAAATCCAAGTCTCTTCATATGTAGAAAGGCCAGTTCACTTCTTGAACACATTAGGCTTCCTTCACACTCATCCTAGAAAGACGGTGAACTGTCACAGTCCACACACATGCATTCTGGGTGTAGGAATCTTTTTACACTCATCACTAGGTTCAGGCCAATGATCTATAGCAGAAGATAAACAAGAGAAAACATATACATTTGTTTAATATAAGTTTTATATGAGTGCCTCATGAGGAAATGAAACCCCAAAGGAAAAGAAAAATCTGTGTCTTTTATGTTTAGGTTTGATGAAGAGTGGGCAGTTTGGGAAAGTACAATTGGACAAAAGAGGAGTGATCTAATGATAATAAACCAGGGGACACATGAGGATGCTTAGATTCTTCTCTATGTCCTTGTGTCCTCCGGATGTAGGAAAGAGACCATTTGGATCAGTCTTATCATTTTCTGCAAGGGGAAAAAGGAGGGAGAAAGTTGGCTGAGTGGCTTCCCTAGGTTTTAGGATCTGCCTAAGGGAAAAAGAATTGATAGGAAAATGAGATGGGCCTGCTTCTTCTCCGTTTTCTTAAATATCAATGTGCCATACTTTGGGGTGCCATGTCTTGAACTACTGATAAATAACGAGGAGCATTTTAGATATACCATAGGTATCGGAGATAAGTTTTGTTTCCTTTCTTTCTGAAGGTTCAATAATTTTAGTCTATTAAATAAACTGGTAATAGATGAAAAGGGAAAAATACAAAATTATTAATGTGTGGAAACATGACAGACATCACAAAGAACACAACTTAAAGGAAGAGCAAGACAAACTGAAGCATTTAGAGCTATAGAAAGGAAAACCAAGCCTCTATCCAATACCTTTGATGTAGAAAACAGATACTATCAGGTTTAAACTCCCACAATCTTAGTCTTCCTCCATTAGTTCAAAGTTGTTTTTTTGCCTTGCTTTGATGATTGCAAATCAACCTCTTGCTAAAACTAGTTCACTAAATTGAGTGGTACATTGGGTCCAGCTGGCCTTGAGCGTCCCTGAACACAAGATCCACGAGCTCATGGATCTCCTACATAGATTAAGTCTTGTTGTTATGTCTTTAACAGTTTTTCAGGAAATCTAGGTCCTGAGCCAAAGTAACAACCACCTGTATGCAGTCCTAAGACTGTGGAGCCCACTTTGCCATCAAAATTCCCAAAACAACACTGATGGCCATCCCATCACTGGCAAATCACGGGAGGGCCATGAGCACTGTGGACCTACCTGAAGATCTGTACACGAGCTACACATGTACCTCTCAATCCTAAATTCCTTACTTTGACTCCTCCAGGATCCCAGGAATAGGGTGATAACAATGTGAGGCCTTGCTCCATGCTTTGCAAACAAATACCTACCTGCTTTAACCATCTCAGTGTCAGTGACTGGCTAAGTGGTGTCCAGCAAGCAGATACAAAAGAAACAGGGACAAGAGGCTGCCCTGGGGAGTAGGAGGTAGAAGCTCCTGTTATGGAAGACTAGAGGAAAATGCACTGAAAGAAGGTTGCTTCATGCTTATAAAGTCTCCCAGATTAACAGCCATCAGGAAGCCCTTGCGGTAATGTCTTTCTGGGCCAGGTGTCTGATCTCCAGTGGCTTCTTCCTGTGGCACTACATTTCCTAGTCAGATGGGGGAGGCTATCAGATAGGAAAACCGTTGCTTCTATCCACTGTTTCCCAAATGTCATTTATCTTGCAAAAGGACAGCTTTTCAGAGCCATTCTTGTGACTACAGCACCTCTAAACAGCCATCTGGAAATCTGCTAAACAAATGTGTTTTGGGGTGGCCCATTTTGATCTGCTTCAGAATAATGAGGGCCCTGCTCTCAAGGGCTTTAAACTGAAAACAGAAACGAATGCTCATTTTCAAAGTGCAATGATTCTTTACAAGTCACATAATAATTATAATAGCAAAGAGTGCAAAGTTCTACTTTACCAGGTCTTTCTCTCTCCCTCTTTTCCCCTCTCTCTCTTTCTCCCTGTCTCTCTCTCTCTCCCTCTCCCTGTATCTCTCTCTCTCTTTAAACCTAAATATAGCAGGGTGATTATTGTGTGAAAGAGACTGGCTATTTGCTTGCTTTATTTGGAGTGGATACTTTTAAATTGCATTTTGTAGGTGTGGAAACAATAAAATGGGGTGAGAAAGCAAAGCAGAATGGCCCAAATACTAATGAATTTCAAAAATTTCTAAGATGGCTACATTGGTAGATGGGGAGAGTATAAAATTAAAGTGCATGTGCGTTGAAATGAGAGAATATCTTCAAAAAATAGTTCATCCTTGTGTAATTAAAGGTTTTTTTTGAAAAAGCTAAATATATAATTTTACCTTTTATTAATTGTACCAACTTCATTATATTTTTCAAATACATGCTATGTAGTATGTTAATATATAACCAAACTAATTTTTAAAAGTATATAGCAAAGAAAAAGTATATAGGAAAAAAACACAAGCATGATATAATAAAATTACATTAGATGTACATAGAACCAGTTGAGGGAGGAATTCATTTTATTTAATAGATCATTTAAATCTATGATATCAATATTTACATTAATTTTCCAGTTGTAAGGATGAAGAGTTGAGTAAGGTAAATAAAATTTTGAAAAAAAATCAGATTCCATGTCCCAATATTAGACAGAGGGAGAGAGATCTGAGATCTGTTTCTTGCTCTTCTGGCCTTTAAACGCAGTTCTGGTCTTTTCAAATGTTGCAGTGTCTGCGTGTTATGTTGACTCAGTTGCTTTGCTGGACTTAATTGCTTAGAGAGAGCAGAAGTCTTAATGGGAACCTTCCAAAGTCATAATTCACAACTCGCTCTTATCAGCAGACTGTCAAGGTGAGAAACATACACTTGAAAAATAAATGTGGTGTCATCACCAAAAAGTAAAGTTTTAGTTGCTGAACCTGAGACTTTTCCACCCTACACATTACAACAAGCAATTTTGGTCGCCTTTTGATTTGTCATAGTTACTAATAACTTTTCTTGTTAAGTGGTACTGGTTCAAAACTTTTTGAGGAAATAATATTCAAGGACCATCCAAAATGGCAATGTTTGTGTTTTCCTTCCAACATCAAAGGTGATGGGCAAGCTGTAGTGGAAGTTCCATGTGTCATAAAAAGGCCATAGTTTAAAGAAACAGCATTTTCATACACTCTGGCTTGCGAAAGTCAAGTTGTGAAGTTATGATCAACTCCTTAAGTAGTACTCTCAAACAGAATACCCCTCTATACCAGCGTGATACCACAGCACCTTGAAACCACTTAGCCGAACTGTCTCAAGATACCCTCATTGTGTTGATACTAATAGCAAAGCAAACACTAGAAAAACATTTATTAATCCATTCACAACTAAATCAGAAACATTTTTTATGTACCAAGGTCCTAAAGGAGATGAAAGAAAAATGCTCATTTCTTTCACTATTATTGGAGTAGGAGATAAATTAAGAATTGACATTATGAATTCTTTAGATTTTCTGTTAGATTTCTGAGAGTCATGGCATTAGTATTTGTTAAATAGAGGGAAAACATATTGTATGGATGATTGGAAGGATCCTGACTAAGGGAAAATATCCTCATCTTCTGTATTGCGTATTCTTCTACCATTTTGTAACAACCTGGTGTGGAATCATCACTAATAATTAACACATCAGCAGAAACACATAAGACCCATGAGATGAGAAGAGTATCTGGTTCTCTGAGCTGTTTCCAGTGCTGGTAAGGTACCCAGTACATAATGGGAGCACGGGATTTGTTCAGTAGCTGGAAGTATAAATGATCTATGAGTTGGTTTCTTACATTACATCTAATTTTTGTCTTTAAATGTTTTTATAGTTTCTATTTTATTTCATTTCATTCATTGGCATCATTCTTAACAAGCTGTGTTTTTACTTTCCCTTCCCTGGAAGAGAAGTTCAAGGAGTCAGTTCTCTTTGCACATCAGATGGCACACATCTGTCTGTAACAATGCAGTATACTGAAATGTCTAGCAATGGACCTCTCAGAAAGATTGAGTGAATCCTTTGATACAGTTTCAAATTCCGTATCACCATTTATGAATATGAGTATTCAATAAATTTCTGTGTTTAAAGCAATTGGCTGTTACCCAGATCATACTTTATTGGATTAGCTAGTAAGATTAGACCCTGAAAAATTATCCTTCTTACTGTATTTTTATAAATCAGCAGTATTAATTATTTTGCATGGACTTACCCAGGTTACTTTTATTTCTGTGAATCAGTTAATCTTGCTGGATAAAATTTATGGTTCCAATAAGAGAAATGTATATATCTATGACACTCTTTTTCTTAGCTCATACTTAGTGGTGTTACTTGATAAATACTATCAAGTAAGTACTTGGTAGTAGTGTTACTTGAGTATTATGTTTAATACTTTGATCTTCCAAGTACCTTGAGTGATTTCATTTTATTTGACAACTGTTCATTTTATGGTTAAAATCTAATTTCAAAAAATTGGAGAGGGAATGATTTTATCATGGTAGCATGGACTTTACACTGTAGGTCATGTATTTACTTTACATCAGGATACCGTAACTTTATTTGAATCATATTTATGAAAATATAATAGGTCTTAATGTTGACAACATGAGAATAGAGAGTTTGTCTTACTAGAATGATGGATAAGTCCATTCATTATATTTTTGACATGTGCTGCTTGATAGGATGTACACAGCAATAATGAAGCAGCCTTGTTATTGATTCAAAGTGTTAATTTTAGATAAACCCTTGTGTTCACCATATTTATAAAACTCAATTTTAAAATATCATTCTATATTAACTTAACAACATATCATTCTGTAAAACTGTTCTGAATGGTCTTCTAAAGATTCAAAGGAAGATAAACTCAGCTATGGTACAGGTCACTTCTACCCTGATTCCAAAGGGGTATTAAGTGTACTTGAAACAGTTTGTAGACTTAAAAATGAAAGAATTGACCCTTATCATAAACATTATATCCAATAACTGGATATGTGCAAACTGTTTTATTAAATAACAATGTGTTAGGCCGGTGCCGCGGCTCACTAGGCTAATCCTCCGCCTTGCGGCACTGGCACACCGGGTTCTAGTCCCAGTCGGGGTGCCCGGATTCTGTCCCGGTTGCCCCTCTTCCAGGCCAGCTCTCTGCTGTGGCCACGGAGTGCAGTGGAGGATGGCCCAAGTGCCCGCAGCGGCCACTGGGGGGTGAACCAACGGCAAAGGAAAACCTTTCTCTCTGTCTCTCTCTCTCACTGTCCACTCTGCCTGTCCAAAAAAAAAAAAAAAAAATGTGTTTTCAGACTAAAGGTTCTCAGTTACGAGTTTTGAATTATATGTAAGACAATAAAAATTGGAACAAATTAAGCAGAAAATTAATGCAAAATTAGTAAATTAATGGACTGTAATTGTTTTATTTAATTGAACTTTAACTTGAATTATAAAACTAAAATGGTAGTGAGAGAATAGGGGATCTTTTTTTTTAAATTAGAACATTAAAATATTTTGTGTGTTGAAAGGAGACCTCTAACAAAATTGAAATTATAATATCCTTTGTTAAATTGGAGACTTTCAATCTCCTCAAATTTGTCTTGAGAATATAATAATTTCTAATGAAGACAAATGATTTCTTCATGTTATTTTATGTAGAAGTTAATATAATTCAGGTTTTAGATTTTTAAAAAATTTTTGAAAGCAGAGTGATAACATGATTGAGAAAAATAAGTAGGTCTTCCATCCCCTGGTTCAATCTCCAAATGCCTTCAATATCTGGGATTGGGCCATGCGGAAGCCAGGAGCCAGGGACTCCTTTTTGGTCTCCCTCATAGTAATAGGAAGAAAATACTTTAGTTATGATGTGCTGCCTCATAAATTGTGCATTTTCAAGAAGTTGGATTAAAAGTAGAAGTGGGACTCAATCCGGGCACTCTAATAGGAAAAATGGGTGTCTGAAGTAACTGTTAAATCAATGCTTGCCCTGATTCCAGTCATTTTAATTTCTAAAATCTAAAGATTGATTCATAAACATTCTGAGTCTCATGAATTCTGAATCTGTTCCTGTGTCCAGACTTTTATTTGTAAATCAATTTGAAAAACAAACAACAAACAATCCTTTGTTGTACCCTACCCCAAATTTCACTCTGGGTATGTCATTGAGTATTATGCTTTTGTTGTTGATTTTATGTAACAAAACTCTGAATGTGCAGTATTAATGTCATGATAATGCTCAGATGAACGCTGGTTCTGATATGTCTGAAAGAGGTTTGGTTTTATCAAACTACCCTTCTGTTTACATAGGGCCTAGAGTTTGTGTGTGTGTGTATGTGTGTGTGTATCTGGTGTGAAAGAGTTAGTGAGGGAAAATTCATGGGGTTGTTATGTATGCAAGGATTTTCCATATAGAATAAAAAACGCCTGTTAGTTCCAAACACCAAATGAATGTCAAACTACCAGACTGTATGTGGGTGGTGATCTGGTATGTAGGGAAGAAAGGGAATCCACACAAATCAGTTTTTAGGAGCTCATTGTTCCTTAGACATCATTGCAGCTCATGCCATTGCTCTACAAGCTCTATTGCTTATTTCACTTGTTTTACTTATCAGGGGGCACAACAAGGCTTACTCAGAGGAAAGCTTTGTAGGTCCTGTCTTGATATTCAAAAAAAACAAACAAACAAACAAACAAACAAAAACAAAACAAAACAAAAAAAAAACACCGTGGGTTTATCAGACAAAGGAGAAAATGCAACTCTCATAAGTATTTATATTTTGAATCTCAGAACCATTGAAACATCGTTAAGAAACATGTTCCGAATGATTCAAAGTCATCTTTAAATTTTGTAGGCTTTGGATTTTCAAGCACCTAGTTTTCAAATGAGGCCGCTAATGTTAATTCTTCATGGGACTTCTGAAAATGGGATTATTGTCACCTTTCTCTACTGCTAGTGAAGATAATTTTATTTTTCCATTAAGCTCTCAATATATGTGACACTAGTGCAAATTTAACTAAATAAATCTTAAATACATACAATTAAAAGTCACATGAAGAAACTAACTTGCAGTTGGTGTCTTACAACTGCTTAATTTATGATTGCTGCTACTCTTTTTTGAACTGAATTGAAAGTCAACAAACTAGAAAAGAAAAGCATATACACATGAAGATTGTGTTAGCAACTGGACACCATGGGCTGACACAGTAGGTTAATCCTCCGCCTTTGGCACTGGCATCCCATATGGGCACCGGTTCTAGTCCTGGCTGCCCCTCTTCCAATCCAGCTCTCTGCTATGGCCTGGGGAAGCTATAGAAGATGGCCCAAGTGCTTGGGCCCCTGAACCCACATAAGAGACCAGGAAGAAGCACCTGGCTCCTGGTTTCAGATCAGCGCAGTTCCAGCCGTTGCGGCCATTTGTGGAGTGAACCAACAGAAGGAAGACCTTTCTCTCTCTCTCTCTCTCTCACTGTCTGTAACTCTACTTCTCAAATAAATAAATAAAATCTTAAAAAAAAGAAACTGGACACATGATCAATTGCATGATTGGCAAATGTGCCTACTCTTTGAGTTTAATGTACCTTTTTGTCCTCTTCAAGTTTCTATCAAATGTATATGTCATTTTAAAGTAGTAGGAAAATTATCTATAGTACCAATTATATTTGAAAACAAATATGAATATAAGCGACCAAAAAGTAATCTTATTAATGCTAAACTTTTTACTTAGAAAAAGATTTTAAAAATCATATTCATTTTTAAAAATTATTCAACAGATACCTAAAATTATACCTTGCATAAATTTTCTTACTTAGACTCATATCAGTCTTGTTTTTGGTAATCAAATTGTACAAGGGAACTCAAAAAACTTAATGGGTATAAAATTTAAAGATAAGTTTATTTTCAAACAAAAATTTTTGAAATATATGCATTCAATGGGTCTTCAAAAAATTCATGGAAACAGCATATTATAAAAATACAATGAATGGATTTCAAAAACTCTGTTAGTTTTTAACATATTCAATATAGTTCTTAGACATAATTTTAAGAATACAATGGTATTCCCTTTCTCCCTCCCCTTACTCTTCCTCTACTTTCATCCCTTTGAAAGAGATTTATTTTAATTGAGAAATAATTTGTTGGAGCATTTAATCATGAGGAGACTGCAGCCTGATTGAGTTAGATGGAACCTTATGCTTACTCTCTGACATTGGGAATGTTACTTAATTTCTCTGTATCTTGATTTCCTTCCTTGTCAAATTGCAATCACAGCTGTAATATATCATTTTGTTTTTTGAGAAGATTTTCTACAATAATACAGTAGGAAAAGCTCCAATAAATCTGAAACAGTCATTAACATATGAGGATCCCTTAAAGAGCTCATGGGAAATATATAATGAAAAAACTTTGCATGGATTTAGAAAAGTTTTTCATGAAAATGAACTCATTTTTAAATTTCATTTTCCATGAGTCTTTGAAGTATACTGTACATGTGAAGCAGAGTAGGGGAAGGAAAAGGAGCCAAGATACCACTGTTAATGAAATATTTAGCAAGGATTTAAACTTCCTCAAAAATTTATCTTCCTAGTCATAAATTAGGGAGGTTTATAATGTTCTTCTTCTTCATTATACATTAGGTATACCAATAAATAATACATTTTGGCATCCTTTGTAAGTTATATAGTACTATGCATGCTGATTGTTAATATAATATTACTAATAACCATCTCCAAAAGATGCAAATATGACGACTTGATAAGAAATCCTTTATAGGCTAAAGAGGTTTATAAAAGATAACTAAATTAATATAAAGTCATAGAATATTAAAATTCTGCCAAAATTCTCTACTATTTTGATAAATTTACTAAACTTAGTACATGTAGTAAGAGACTTAGCTGTGAAAATGTAATAGTGAAGCTCTATTTCATGTTGTGTTTATTGATCCACATCTTATATCTGTGTAAATATGGAACTATAGCTAGTGATATAATCTTTATATCTCAAGGTTCAGACACTTCAGAGTTCTTCTTTCTCATTTTCAAAAGAACACTTTTGAAATACATGCATGAGAACTAACAGTTCTCAGATGATCCACCCAGCTAAGCAGGTAAGATGGTCTAAGTGCCTGGGCCATTGGACCTGTGTGGGAGGTCTGGGTGAAGCACATGGCTTTGGCCTGGCCCAGCTATGACTATTGTGGTCATTTGGGGAATGAACCAGAGGATAGAAGATCTCTCTCTCCCTCTCCCTCTCCCTCTCTCTCTCTCTCTCTCTCTCTCTTAATCTGTAATTCTGCCTTTTATAAATATAAAGACATACAGGTCAGTCAGCAAGAAATTAAACACTTTATTCATAAATATGTGACCACACATGTAGAAAATCCAAAGAATATATAATAAAACAAATCAAAGTCCTTGAATTAATGAGTGACTATAGCATATTTGCATGATATGTCGAAATATATAGTGTATGTATACTAAATTTTCTTTATCCAGTCATCAGTTCATGGACGTTTGTGTTGATTCCATATCTCAGCTATTATAAATTGAGCTGTAATAAACATGGGGTTACACCTAATTCAAAAGTTTATTATATGCCAGCAACATAGAAGTGAAATTTAAAATTTACACAAAATACCATTTACATTAGCACTAACCAAGAAAAATGTTTACAAATCTAACAAAATATGTGCAAGGTCTATATGAACAAAAGAACAAAACTCAGATGTAAAATATCATGGAACAACTAATCGGTGGGAAGATATTCCATTTTTATGCACAGGAAGACTAAATATTGTTACGATGTCAGTTCTCAGGCTAGGTATTGTGCCCTTGGGATGCCTGTATTCTAGACCAGAGCACCCATTTGACTTCTTCAAACTCCACTTCAGATACAGCTTCCGCCTAATGCACCTGGGAAGTGATGGATGATGGCCCAAGTACTTATTTTCTTGTCATTCACATGGGAGACCCAGATGGATTTCCTAGCTCCTGGCTGCAGCCTGATCCAGCCCTAACTGTTGTGTTCATTTAGGAAGTGAATCAGCAGTTGGAAGATTTCTCTCTCTCTCTCTCTCTTTCTCTCTCTCTCTCAAATAATAGATGGAATAAATTTTAGGCAATGATATCAATTCTGTTCAACTTGATCTGTAAATTCAACACAATTCTAATAAAAACATCGATAAAGTTATGTAGATAGAACAAACTGGCTCAGAAGATTTTATAGAAAGCAAAAGATTCAGAATAGCTAACTGAATATTGAGTTTTCAAAGTGAAAGGACAAATACTTTGTAACTTCAAGACTTACCATGAAATTATAATCACTAGGACAATGCAAATCAGTGAAAGAAAAATAGATCAGTGGAACAGAGTAGGAAGCAAACAAATAGATCGACATGAATAATCAATTGATCTCTGCAAAATGAATGAAGGCAGTAGGATGAAAAAAAACCACTATTTTAACAAATGATGCTAGAACTAGACATCCACAAGCAAAAGCAACAACAAAATAATATTGTTATAGACTGTATATCCATAATAAAAATTAACTCAAAATGGATAATAGACCTAAATATAAAATGCAAAACTGTTTAATGCCTAGGAGCTAACACTGGGGAAAATCTAGATGACATTGGATATGGTGTTGACATTTTGGATAAAACATCAAAGACTTAATCCATTATGGAAAAAATTGATAATGTGGAGTTCTAAAATTAAAAGTTTCTGCTCCAGGAAATATAATTTCAAAAGAATGAGAAGATAGGCCACAAACTTGAAAAAAAATTGCAAAAGACTGTTATCCAAAGCATACAAATATTAAAATCTGACAATAAAAATGAGTAATCCAATTAAAAAATGGGCAAAAGTCCCAAAGTAACACATCATCAAAGAAGACATAAATTCAAGTAAGCATCTGAAAAATATATATAATATTATATGCCATCAGGAAATTAAAAACTAAAAAATGATTTATTAATATAGACAGAATGACCAAGATCCTAAACACTAAATGTTGGCCAGGATTGTAACAATAGAAACTGTCATTCATTGCTGATTGTAATGCAAATTATACAGTCATTTTGTAATACAGTTTGGCAGTTTTTGCAAAACTAAATAGGTTTTCACCATATGGTTTAGTAATTATGTTCATTATTATTTATGCAATGTAGTGTACAATTCCGATGCCATAGTTTATATTTGATTTGGCCCTTGAACTCATGCAGTAGTTTAAATTCCAAAATCATAAATTAAATTTAAAAGAGAGTGCAAACTTGATCCAGTTATGGGTTTTCGAGGTAGGACAGGTCTTTGGAAGTTACTGAGATTAGATTAGATTAGATTAGATTAGCTCCTTAAGATGGAGACTTTATGACTGACTCCTGCTGAGTTTATAAGGAGATAGATAGAGAGAGAGAGAGAGAGAGAGAGAGAGAAATCAAGGAAGAATAGAGGCAACTTGGCAGACACAGATAGACACACATGCTCCCTATCTCTTCAGGTTTTGCTCTGTCCACCTTGGGACTCTATCAGAAGGTATGCCATTAACAGAATGCCAGAAACAACGATCTCACCAAATAATGGACTGGCACCACCAGAACCATGGGCCAAAATAAACTTTATTTATTTATTTATTTATTGGACAGGCAGAATGGACAGTGAGAGAGAGACAGAGAGAAAGGTTCTCCTTTTCCTTTGGTTCACCCCCAATGGCCACTGCAGCCAGCGCACTGCAGTTGGTGCACCACGCTGATCCAAAGCCAGGAGCCAGGTGCCTCTCTTGGTCTCCCATGAGAGTGAAGGGCCCAAGAACCCTGGGCTATCCTCCACTGCACTCCTAGGCCACAGCAGAGAGCTGGACTGGAAGAGGAGAAACCGGGACAGAATCCGGGGCCCCAACCGGGACTAGAACCCGGTGTACTGGCGCCGCAGGTGGAGGATTAGCCTATTGAGCCATGGTGCCGGGCTCCTGGTTTCAGATGGGCGCAGCTCTGGCCCTTTCGGCCAGTTGGGGAGTGGGCCATCGGATGGAAGACCTCTCTCTTTCTCTCTGCCTCTCCTCTCTCTGTGTAGCACTGACTTTCAAATTAATCAATAAATCTTAAAAAAAAGAAAGTGATGAAAAAGAGACCATGCTAAAAGATTCCAAAGGAAAAAAATAATACTTAATGGCTTCAAATTTTTACAAAAGCATTTGGCAGCTGAAAGATCAGTATGGAAGTCTCCAAACATATGAAGGGAAATTATTTTCGATCTGGAGTTACATGCCAAAATTATGAGCATATTGTAAAAACAATAGCAGTTTAAAGATTGATGCATGTTCTTCCTTCGTTGATATTCATATTCATTCTTTCATCTTTGTATGACACTGGAGAACAGCCACTGCCCCCAAATGCAATGTAAATCAGAAAAGTGGAAGATATTAAATCACTTTGTGATTTATTTATTGTGCATGTACCAATAAAGCTATAAAGGCACAATTTCTTTTTTTTTTTGATAGGCAGAGTGGACAGTGAGAGAGAGAGACAAAGAGAAAGGTCTTCCTTTGCCGTTGGTTCACCCTCCAATGGCCGCCGTGGCCGGCGCGCTGCAGCTGGCGCACCGTGCTGATCCAATGGCAGGAGCCAGGTACTTATCCTGGTCTCCCATGGGGTGCAGGGCCCAAGTACTTGGGCCATCCTCCACTGCACTCCCTGGTCACAGCAGAGAGCTGGCCTGGAAGAGGGGCAACCGGGACAGAATCTGGCGCCCCGACTGGGACTAGAACCCAGTGTGCCAGTGCCGCAAGGCGGAGGATTAACTTAGTGAGCTGCGGCGCCGGCCGAAAGGTACAAATTTCAATCACTGATAATTACATCTGTTCCAATTGCTCAGTGCCCCATTCTAGCTCCTTTGGCTATTACATAATTTGATGGTACTTAAATTTTCTTAAATATTTTGAATCAATAACATGGGAATGACAGGAGACCAAATTAGGCCCATAGACAAACTGTATAGATGGAAGTGAGTCAGAAGTCTTTGAGTGAAATTTTATTTTTGAAAATGATTTCAATCTCTGATGCTTTCAATATTTCATGGAAAGATTCTAGATGACAAGTAGAGAATTTATCATTGAATTAGTAATAAGCAGAAAACTAACATATGAAAGTACAAACAAAACATATTGCTCCAGAGAAAAGCAAAACTTACAGAAGGTAGTCACTCGCACTTACTATCGGGCTATTGATGAAAAACATGGAATATTGGTCTAAGCACAGTTATGACACAATTTTTAGAAGGATGCATGGATTGAAGGAGAGTATAGAAATGTTAGTAAAGAGGGAGAATTAATAGTCACAAAGTCATTTTTATACTGATAATTAATAGTTGAATTGAGAACAAAACAAAAATATGGAAGCATATTATTTAGAAACACACAGGTATAAAGAATGGCCTAAAATATAAAAATATACTAGAACAATGGAAGAGAGGCATGAGGATTGGTTATTTTTTAAAATAACAAACCTAATAGAAACATTTTTTAAAATGTCTATGTTATGATCAAATGAATCATTTTAAAACTTATAAAAGAACTTTTTGAGAATAATGATGTTTAGAAATCTAGAATTAAATGGTATTCCAAATTTTTACCTAGAATCTGTAGAACTAAGATCAAAGTGTACATTTATTTATTCTGTTAATGAACACAATCTTCTATAAATGAACTCTGAATATTCCACTCTATTTGAAATATTCAATCTATTCTCGCTATTCTGCACGTATGTCAATCACTGTAACATTTAGCCACATTACTCCATAGTGTCTAGTTGGCAATTGCGGAGTCCTTTGGAAGCCATTATACAGTTGTTTTGGATCAAATGTTTGTGTCCTTCCAAAATCTATGACCTTCTACTCTGCATTATGATGATAATTAGGAGCTGGAGATTTGGTGGGGATTTATGGAAGAGCCTTAGGATTAGGAGAGGGCTGTGAGTAAGATCAGAGCTCTGATATGAGTCTCAACAAAGCTTGCTTCCTTCTGGACTTCCCCATATTCAATCTGCAACTTGGAAATTCCTCACCAGAACCCAACCTTGTGAAACCCTAATCTCACATGTGCAGTCTCCAGAAGCATAAGAAGCAAACTTTTGTTGTTAAGGAACCACCCAGTTTGCACTGATTTGTTATAGTATCCAGAACCAAGATGGCTATCACTATTTAATACTTGAGAAAGTGTGTATATATAACTGAAACTTTACAAAATGAATAAGTATTTTTTCTGTGTCTGCCTTTACATTTGATGTTTTCAATGCCTTTTTTGACACAAATATTCTTATGAAAACTGGCATAATCATATTTATTTTTTAAAAATTATAATGGCTATTCCTCAAAATATATATATATCTCCCTAAATATTTACATTTTTTTCTGTTTCAAAAATGTGTAATATTTATTGGTCCAAAATACTTAAGATATCACTTCACAAATGTAATTTTAAAGCATTCAAGTGTTTGATGCATTCTCTCTTATTCTAGCTTTTCATACTTCAATAAAACAAATTAGCTAGTTATGCTGCTGGCAACAGAAATGCCCATATAATATCACTTCTCTGTTCTTATTATTAATGATGAAGAGACTGATATCAAATTTCCAGCTTGTCAAATAACCTAATGACTTTACTTTTTTAAAGTTCCATGTGTTGCTATTCTACTAATTGTTGTAAAATACTCTTCTTTCTTTCTGAATGTAAACTAGCCACAGTTATTTCAACCTAACCTCTCTGCAAGAGATTTCCATATAAGGTCTTAGGAACAGGATAGCATTCAAGAAAATAATATTGGTAGTTGAACTTATGTCAATAATTATTCTCACAGGTTTCCTTCCGATAATCATGCAATGTTCTAATGTGTTCTAATGCTAGTTTAATCTTTTTTTACTGGAACATATTTAGAATATGTAATCATTTTAATATGTAAAAAATGAAAAGTAATGTTATAATATACTGAGAAGACTGGTTTGATATTATCATTAAACTTGTAAAGATGAAAGCCTTCAGGAAAATCGTATTCTTTTTTTTTTTCAATTTTTATTTAATAAATATAAATTTCCAAAGTACAACTTTTGAATTATAGCAGATTTTCTCCCATAACCTCCCATCCACAACCATCCCATCTCCCATCTCCCACTCCCTCTCCCATCCCATTCTTCATCAAGATTCATTTTCAATTATCTTTATATACAGAAGCCTATTCTATTTTTTAAGCTTTGTCTAGTAACTAAGATTAAGATTTGAGGATTTTGACATACATTGAGCATAGGTAATACATAAATGTCTGAAGAAATTTGAAAAAAAATTGAATATGGAATTACAAGATGAATTTATTTTGGTGCAAAAATGGTTGAAATTCACATATAAAACATATTTTACATGAACTTTTTGCTGATCTCTCATGCATATGATAAAGAAATTTTTATCTCAACCATTATTTCCTAAGTATGAATACATAGTTCTGAAATGCCTAAATTAGAAGAATTCCCCAAAGGTATTTAAGATTGATAAATATAAAATTTCATGACATTCAATGTAATCAAAATCTGGTTTAAACAAAGTAGACTTTGAATAAATTAATTCATTATATTATGGGTTCACTTAAAAGACAGAAATGCCAGAAATAAAATGATTTTATATGAGAATGTTCTTCCTCTGCCTAAAGAATATAAGCAATTTGGGGGCCAGCACTGTGGCACAGCGGGTAAATGCCCTGGCCTGAAGCGCCAGCATCCCATATGAGTGACAGTTCTAGTTCCAGCTGCTCCTCTTCTGATCCAGCTCTCTGCTATGGCCTGGAAAAGCAGTAGGAGACAGCCCAAGTCCTTGGGCCCCTGCACTCTCATGGGAGACCCAGAAGAAGCTCCTGGCTCCTAGCTTCGGATCGGTGCAGCTCCGGCCATCGCAGCCATCTGGGGATTGAACCAGTGGATGGAAGACCTCTCTCTCTCTCTGTCTCTACCTCTCTCTATAACTCTTTCAAATAAATTAAAAATGAAAGAAATTTAATCATTGTCTTGACATCAAGCCCCTTTCCTATCAAAAGCATATTCCCCTTTATTTTAGCAGGCAAGATTAAGACAATTTCACAAGAAAAGCTAATTTTATATAGTTAGTCACTTTCTTTGGCATCATAAAGGACTTCTAGTTTCCCTGGTGTCTTTAACATTTTTTTTCTTTTACATTCTTTTCATTGACAAAATATTTTTGGTTAAAATATATTTTTATTGATACTTCACCACACCAGACTGCAGCTTGACTTGGTCATCAGTATGTGTTTGTAATGTATTTTCTAATTTTTGATAATTCTGTCCTATGGCAGCAAGTTTGGACATATTTTTTTTCTTCCTTTAGATGAAAAACTCCTTTTATTGACCTAATATGCTGTACTAATCTCCAGCAGCCAGAGTTCAGTAAATATGTGCTAACTTCTGTTCCTAGAAAGAACATGCTACAGACGTTCTCTAGCCATGTCAATAACCCAGAGGGGTAAGCATCAGGTAGTAGAAGAGATGACATTCTGTTATTTGTCTAAAGTCACTCTGATTATTGTGCATTTGAACATTGATAAGCAGCTTCGGGCTGGTTAGTGTAAGCAGTGAAATACACTGCTCAGTGGAGCAGCAAGGTCCATTTTAAGTGCCTGGGGTCAGGAAGAAGACAATTCCATTACACACGTAATGGATGGTCTACCCACCCATTCAACAAGCGTCTACTTAACCTCTACTGTGCTCAAGATACTGGGTGAGGCATTATTCATGATACGCAGGTGAGTTGTACAAATCTTTTGCCCTTAGGAATTTATTTCTCTTGGAGTGGTCTAACAAATGATAAAGAGTACCCTGAAAACCATTTGCAATGCAGCCATGGTTTTAAGCAAGCGTTTTAAGCTTGGGACATGTCTAATTTAAACATTGCTTTCTTGAGTATTCTAAGAGAAATTCAGTTACATTAAAATTTAGGACCTCCTAGGTCCTGTAAGGATAAGTGAAATTAAATTTTGCTGGACAAGTCATAAAGCATATATGAAGTGGCCTGAATTATTGCCAGCAGTAGGAATTAGCTCTTTCCTGGCAGGTGATGAGATTTATATACTAGCTGTACATAAAATTGCATAGTCTGTTCATTCTGTTTTTCTTCTGTTCAGCTTTTTCACCCTACATTGTGTTCTAATTTTTCTTCTCTCAGAAATGCAACCCAGGAGTTCTCAGTTCACTTTTCTATGTTGTAAAGCTTCTTATTAGCATAGACTTTCACACTCTTAGTACCTGTAGTAAAATCTCGCTAATTATGCCCAGTTGGAATGTAAAAGGAAAGTCTAAATTGTAGAACATTTAAGAAGAAATGACTTTAAATAAAATCCATGTGCAAATATTAACTTACTGACAGCAGTTGATGAATATGAGGATCAATCACAAATTTTGGAAAAATAAAAACTTCTTTTGAGTTAAAATACTCATAAACATAATTTATTTTTGTTATCACATTCAGTACTTAAATAAAGCCCCTTTTAAAATAGATTTAAAATGATTTTCTGGATTGAACTTCAAAGTAGTCTAAATATTACCTTTGTTTACCCTCTTGATTTCATTCAAAAGCAGTTTTTTGAGGTACACGTAGTGATTTCAATTTACTTGAATAATTTCTAAGTTATACTTAAATAAATTTCTATTGTTGAAAAAATCCATTTATAAGACAGATTGTACCATAGAAATTCTTGCTCAATACAGAAAATAATTTTAATTCTGCAGACACTTGAACGTGATACCAGATGCTATAACTGAGGATTGATGAGATGTATAATGCTTGCCTTTTAAGAAAATCTTTAAAATTGCATTGAAACTATAAATTTTTCCAAGTGTCTTTTAAAAAGACAGACAAACATACATAAACATCTGGTTTATGTTTATATACCTACTAGTTATCTCTTCTTTTACTTTCTTTGGCTGTATTTCAAATTTCTGGATCACTTGCACACTTCCTGCTGATTTACTCCAAATGTAAGCAATGGTAACTCATGGAGAAATAACAGAACCACTTATCCAGCAGTGAAGAAAGGACTTTTTGAAAATATTTCCAGGAAACCTTTTATTCAAACATAAATGAGAGAAAAGTTGAAGGAAGGGTCAGGTATGTGCAAACAGAACTTGATTACATTTGGGGAAACAGGAGGCATGAAAGAAGGAGTTGGAATTGACAGTGATGCCAGTTGAGCAGACTGAGATGTAGCAGTTATTGGAATAGGAGAAAACCCTTCTGGGAGGAATGCTCTAGAATCCATGACAGGCGGGGTTATAAAAGGAGTAAGTCATCAGTGGTGTAGGATGTCACAGGCACTTCAAACCCTCAGGTAAATCAATTTTCCCCATCAAAGCAATTGGAGAAGAGACTCTTTTGGTCCATAGAGTTTAGGGAATCTCCATCATTTCTCTGTTGATTCATATCCGAGGGTGGCTCTGGAAGAAGGGCACTGTATTCTAGTACAGAGGCAACATTACAAAGGAAGTCAAATACAAAATATTTCTGGCCAGATGACAATTATAGCACACACAGATATAGCTAGTGCTGCAGTAATCCTGGCAAGGAAAGAGTTAGAGGAGCCAACTCTGCAATTTGTCTGTGAGCAGTCTGGGCTCATGTAGTGTTCATGAGATGATCACAAAGCGTATCAATATCTGAGATCCAAACTAACACTGGAACCACTGAGGATAGCAGATTTGGTGAAACTTGACTCAGATTATGAAAAAGAGGACAGAATTCCAAACCACAATTGTATATCAGGCAAATTTTTTTTTTTTTTTTTTTTTAGAAATCACAGTCAAATAATGAGACATTTTACGTAGAGGAAAACTAAAATATCTGTCACTAGCAGAGCCGTCCTCCAAAAAATAATGCTATGAGGTTCTTCAGATCAATGACAGATGATTCCAGAGAGAATGTTATATCCTCAGGAATGAAGGAAGTGCAAGAGAAATAGTAATTACTTAAGTTAACAGACAAAATAGATACTATACAAAGCATACTTTCCAGCCATATAGAATGAAATCAGAAAAAAAAAGAAAGAAATCTGGAAAAGAGTTGAAAGTTAAACAACTCACTTATTAAAATAGCATGAGGCAAAGAGGATGTCTCTAGGACAGACAAAATATTTTGAATCTAAATGAATGTGAAAGAACGGTATACCAACACTCGATCTATGTAGCTAAAATAGAATTTAACAGGAAAACTCACAGCATTAAAGACATACTTTGGAAAAGAAGAATTATTTAAAATAAAGTCATCCTTCTAAGAACTGCAGAAAAAGAGTAAAGTAAACCAAAAATAAGCTTAAATAAGGTAAATTAAACATAGTAGAAAATGGTGTAATTGAAAATCAGACCACAGTAGACAAAATCAATGGTTTTTAAAGATCAGTAACATTTAGGCCAGTGCTGTGGCATAATAGGTTAAACCTATATATATATATATATGCTCCATATGTTATTTTATTAAAAATTAATTTACCTTCATTTATAATTGTACTTACATTCATCTCTCTTCTACCTTATATCCACTGTTAGAATATATGTGTGTGCTTAGCATTTATTGGGCCTGCTCATCATATATTTTCCGTTATACAATACATTGACCTTAATGTCACTTAAAAAAGTGACATGGAAGCAAATGAATCAATGAATCAAGTAGGGTTGCTTGATGCAAAGAACTAAACTGTCTTGTTTACTCTAGATGTATCTTTGTCAGCCAGGATGTATTTCCTAATTTACTGCACATTTAATGTGGTGAGATTCAGAGGAACAGCTGCTTTCCTAACAAACATACTTAAGGTGAATTCTATCATTGGCCAAAGGTCTGCATCCTGCTGAGAGAGGGCAGATGGATAAATGCTTGGTTTATGGTACCAGAAGGAGATATGCTTCTGGCTCGAGATTTCAGTTCAGTTTATCATCAACTGGAAAAAAATTCCGCATGTATCAACCTAGTATCCTGATAAAGCTCTATCTGACCTTATCTCTTCCTTATTCATTCTTTAAAACCATGTCCACAAGATATAGACTTATACACTGTTTTTAAATGCATCCTGCAAAGGTTGAGTCCTTTATGATCCTGCTGGTATTTTAAAATGATGCTTGGAATTTCTTTTCTACTTTAATTTCCAGGCAAGGTAGAAAAATAAACTCGTGCATAAATGGCTCTAAGTAAACTATGATATTGTGTCATTTTCAGTTACCAAAAGGAATAATGTTGGAATGTATTTTTCTGCATTCAAGATCATAAGATTCTCCATGCTATTCTTTTTTTTTTTTTTTTTGGTTTATTTACTCATGTCTACACACCTCGTTGCACAAAAACTGCGCTAATACTAAATAAGATGATGAGATCCTGGATTGTGTGAGGTTCATATGGTTTACACAGCAGAGACAGCTGTTGGTGCCAATTACATAGTAATAAGCTTGAGCAGCTGCCAAAAGAATGAAAACCAAGTTTGACTTGAAAGCAAGTGAGACATGATGCTCTGAAAGCTTCTGTCTCATGTAGTACATGCCTGTCTGTATTCTGCACAAAATAACCAGAGCCATTACAGGAAGCAGACACTCTGTCCTCACATATGATCACTTTAGCCATAATAAAATCATGTTCCTAAATTTCCAACTTTAAGAAGAATTTTCTGTTCTTTGTAAATGGCTCACCAATGTATGATTCTGAGGCACAGGCTCATAGATAGCAATCACAATGCTGTAAATTCACACATAAGGAACAAGCCGAACCTATAGACTGCCTCACTCAGAATAAAACATCACCACCTCTGCAGTGGGATTAGCAGATGTTCAAAATTTTTCAACAAATTTAAAAATGATTTAAGACAGGAAATGAAGAAAATTGTTTCCAATTTAAGCTCCAGGCAGTATGTAGGCAGACAATAATTATCTATTACTAAAGCAACTGGTGTCAGGTGTAGCAAACTTCTATACAGACAGGTTTCTTCCACTGACTGAGGCTTTTGAATTGCAATGAGCTGACAAATAAGGAATCCTTTTATAACTAGGTTCATCCATTTCTCTTTGAGGTCACTCTTTTCATTCACTCATTTATTTATGTAGATTTAAAGTTTGTGACATACAGGGAACAAAAACATTTCTAACAACTCTGATCAAGGGCTCTTGGTCCTATGCAGGTGGAAAGGATAAATGGGAAAGAGACAGCAAAAGAAGAAGATATCATCCAAGAAATGTAATCAAATAGGAGATTGTATATTATGTAACAGTGCATCATTTATGTCACCTATTTCCTTTTCTGTAAGTTAATGAAAATACTAAGAATTCAGAAAGTCAACTCCTACTTGATGGTATAAGAAGAGAAGAGCTTATGTTTTTGCTTTTGTTATTAAAAACCAGACTCTGTGAATTTCCAGTTCTTACTGGGTTGTTGCCCTTGATATGCACCTGTTTACCTCTGCTGAGCTGTTGAGCACTGAGGGCTTAAAGTCTTAATCATATTAGAATTTTGAAAGAGAGAAATTGTGTTGTGATTATGGAGCAAACTCCTTGCTCAGTGGTTTCCAGGGGTAGGAGTTTTGGTACAGGAATACTAGCAACCCCATGCTCTCTGCACTGTCTCTGAAACTGAGCAAAGACCAGCTACAGCCTCAGAGCGTTCCTACAAGTCAATGCCCACTTGCTTCAGGCACCGACAACTTACTGGCTAGTAGGTCTCTGGAACCACAAGGATAAATCACTCTTGCTTTCTCTCAGAATATGTCAGCAGCTAAAACAGTGAGAAGAGCAAGAATTAAATACACAAATGAATAATTATGTCAAATAAAAAAAATGAAAAATACATGAATCAGGCAACTCCAAATGAAATAGCACAGCTGGGACAGAGAGTCAATTTCAATGGAAAATAGTGAGACCACTTCAGAACATTCAAGTGAGGTACAGACAAAACCTCTGAAACTGATGACAAAACCACAAAAATGATAACAAACCAAGCTTCCAGAAGCAAAACAGAACAAAAATCAATAGTTGAAGAACAAGGTAGTCAGCTTTATTGATGGCTTGAAAAAAAAGATGGAAGAAATATCTCAAAACAGATCAAAGTATAAATTAATTATAATGGAAATATAAGTAAAACTTAGAAAAGAGGTTAAGATGCAAAATTTCCAAAAGGAGAGAAAGAAACAAACCCAAAGATATGATTAAATATGTTTTTCATGTATAATGAAAATCTGGAGATTGAAGGTTGAAGATGTCCATTAAGCATTCTGCAAGTCTTAATAAATCCACTTATTTCTCAGATGAACTCTTTTTTGTAAAGGCTTTTTTTTTTTTGAGAGGTAGACTTATAAACAGTGAGAGGAAGAGACAGAGAGAAAGGTCTTCCTTCTGTTGGTTCACTCTCCAAATGGCTGCAATGGACGGAGCTGCGCCAATCTGAAGCTAGGGGCCAGGAGCTTCTTCTGGGTCTCCCACGCAGGTGCAGGGGCCCAAGAACTTGGGCTGTCTCCTACTGCTTTCCCAGGCCATAGCAGAGAGCTGGATTGGAAGAGGAGCAGCCGGGACTCGAACCAGCACCCATATGGGAAGCCGGCATTGTAGGCGGAGGATAAACCTACTCTACCATGGTGCTGGCCCCCTCATATGAATTCTGAATGTTCAAGTTTACAGGCATGAATAAGAGTTATGGGGTAGAACATGTGTTCAAACTGTTTACATGTATTTCCTTTCTCTTTGGAAGCACAAGGGAGCATTAAATATTCTTACTCTGTTTGCATTTAGGGTGTCTGTCTACATGATTGTCTAATGAAATACAAACAGAAGTGATGGGTGTCAGGTATGGGCAGAAGCTCTGTGTTGATTTTGTAACCATGTATTGAGAAAAAGTTTCCAGTAGCCTGCATCCTCCTGATTAATGGGGTTCCAGTCAAGCCATACACCTACCAACAGTATAAGTATATAAACATGCACTGTGTTAAGGTGTAGACCTTGGGATTTGTTTGATAATGTGACATGATCTGGCAGATTCTCACTGTCAGGGTAATGGAAATTGGACAATGGTGGAAAAACATTTGCAGATAATCAAGAAAATAGTTTTCACCCAGTCATTAGGGCGTTAGAAACCAAATGCAAGGATCTGGCTCCTTGACAAAATAAATGAACCATAGATATTTCCTTTTAATATTATGTTTTCAGGATGCAAAATTACTCTAATTCTATACAAGACTGAAAATATACTATCCTTTTCTAACTTGGAGTTAGATTATTATTTTAAAAGGGAATTTGACAGATGAAAAGGGACGATTTGAAGATGGATTATTTTACTTGAATTTAAGGCATCAACCATACAAGTTGCACTCTTAACACACCCTGTAATTTGTAGATCTGATAATTTATGTTCTCATATTCTCAGGAACAAAAAAAATAAAAATTTATACACATATAACTGTATTTTTTGAAAAATATTTATTGATTGGAAAGGCAGAGTTATAGAGAGGCAGAGAGAGAGAGGGAGAGAAAGGGAGATGGAGACAGAGAGAGATCTTCCATCTGCTGGTTCACTCCCCAAATGGCCACAACTGCTGGAGCTGCGCCATTGGATTACGTCTGGGTATGTTTGTGACTGCTACAATTTGAAGAGGAATCCTGTTTGGATTTTGCACACAGAGGTCCAGTAGAAACATCCTGTAAGGCACAGGAGAGTCCTGTAGGGTACAGGATTATTCAGCCTTTGTAAAGGCTTTGTAAAGATGGAGAAACCTGGAATGAGGACACATTGTTAAAATAATCTTCAATCAGAAGAATAAATAAGTTTTTGGATATCAACGAGGGATTGTCATGAACCCTATAAACTTTTCTTGGGATGTTAAGATATTATTAAATACTAGATAATTGGTAGACAGCATTATTCTCAGAGTTGCTGAACTGATTCTGCCATTTCTTCCAATTAAGGATCCAGTTTTAAAGTGTGATTTGATATTAATTAGGAATCCTAGTGCACATGAGATAACAAAAGATCTTACAATTTAGAATATTTTGCTCTGGATATATAAGCTATTAGAGTTTTTCTTTGTATTTTACTTTGTGGAAATATTCTTTTATATTTATTAGGGTCTCAGTAGAGACATTAAATTGGTGAAAGTAATCCAATATTGTGTTTCTGTGCTTCCAAAACATCTCATCCCCTTTTTCTTTACAAAGCTTCCTAGGCCTCTGGCAGAATATCTGTTTTGAAAATCTGATGTGTGCCCCAGGATCCCAAAGTTGGCAGGTGGCATAAACACTCAGAGAAAAGATTATCCTATGGTTTAGAATTCCAAAGCAAAGAACTTTTAGGACTCCAGAGAATTAAGTTCTCAAAGGAAGGTTTTAGAGTAGTAAAATACATAAATAAAAGCTAGAATGGTGGAGTTTTAGACTAGCAAATAAGACATTGATGTGGTTGATGTGCGAGGGTGGTGGCACTGCAGGGTAAGCCACCAGTTGTGACAGCAGTAACCCATATCAGAGTGCCAGTCATTCAGGTCTCAGGTGCTCTGCCTCTGAAGCAGAATCCGAATAATATGCCTGAGAATGTAGCAGAGGATGGCTCAAGTACTTGAGTCCCTGATACCCACACGGTACACCTGACTGGAATTCCTGGCTCTGGGCTTCTGGGTTGGGCCTTTGTGGACATTTGGAGTGTGAACAAGAATGGAAGTTCTCTTTTTGCCTCTGTCTCCCCTTCTCTCAGGCTCTCACTCTGCATTTTAAGCAATAAATAAATAAATCTTAAAAAACAAACTTGATTGGGATGCCTGATTCTCACATCATAGTATCTGGGTTTGATACCTGGTTCCTGATTTATGCTTCCTGCTAATGCAGACCTTTTGTGCAGTGATGTTGGGTCAGCTAATTTGCTTCTTGCCACCCACATGGGAGGCCTGGATTGAGTTTCTAGCTTCTTGTTTGTGCTCCAGCCTGGAGCCATTGCAAATTTTGGTACTGAGCCAAAGGACAAAATTGGATTTCTCTCCATCTCAAATAAAAAATAAATTAAAGTGAAGTATTTTTATAAAACTGGAGCTGCTGACATCGTGAAGCTTCTTATAATCCTTTTACATAATAAAATAAGTATTAAATGGATGTAGTTTGTAGCCCATTTTCTTCAATGTTATTCCTGAGTTCTTGATATCCAGCAGGGATCTAGGATTATAATATGTTCTTTGAGGAAAATTTAAACATTAGAAAAATAGTCTAAAAGCACAAGGTATCTGTAAGTTATTACCAGCTGCCAGTCACCAAATTCCACAATGCAGATCCTGTATCATTTGCTATGAATTCCAACATGCTCCTTCTGACGTGAATCATCAGAACATTGAACAGAATATAGACAAATGAAAGAAGGAAGTATTGTGATAAGATGGCAAAAAATGAATGCCAAGGTCCACTGATTTCACAGGGGAAAAAGAGACTGGAGAACCAAATTCTTATTTTTCATAATCCTTTGCCTTGAATGAAGTTTTGCTATGATGTTAGTATTGCAAAGATTTCCCTCTGTTTGTAGTTGCGATATCAAATTTCTGCAGATAAATTCGCTGTTTTGTGGTTATTCTTTCCCATTTTTATAATTACATTAGCTTCCAAGAAGAATGAAAGTTCAAGTAGTAAATAATTCAGTGAATGGAAACTTTTTCCTAGAAGTCATGGATCTGATCAGCTCACTTATCTCAAATTTATAAAGAATATGAAGAATCAAAGATCGGCCAGAGTAACCCAACAAGATGTGAGCATATGCACACATAAACTCTACAAACAGAAACATGCAATGCTTAGTTTAAGCCAGAACCAGCTCTGATACCTGTTTTTAAATAACTCATTTAATCCCCACAGCAACCTTAGGAGTTAAGCACTATATATACCTCCTTATGCAAATGAAAGGATTGAAGCAGATAGCCTTTCAACGACTTAGAAGGACATTCAGCAAAGTCCAAAGCAAAATTTCAAAACAGAATCATCACTCTAAATAACTTGAAGTGGTTAATCTCCAAGTTTCTGTTTAGTCTTTATTTTAAAATTTTTATTAATATGAAGATAACAGATTTCATGTATTTCATAGACACAGTTCTAAGATTACCATATGCCTTATCCTCCCTGCCTCTCTCAATTCTTCCTCCTTCCTGCCTTTCTTTTTTTTTTTCCTTTAATTTTTGCATCAGCAAACTTTCAATTTACTTTATAATCACACCACTAACCATAAAGTATAAGAAGTGTAAAGCAGAAACACCACTGTTCCACAGAAATGTATTTTTTCTTTTTAATAATTTTTATTTATATAAGCTGAACAAATTTCATATATAGAGATTAGAAGTATAATATTACCCACTAACCTCTCTCCCACTCACCCACCTTCCCTCCTCCTTCCTTTTTTAATTTTTACAGTGACATGCTTTAAGTTTATTTTATAATCATAAATTTAACCCTCCACTAAGTAACAACAAAGAGTAAGAAGAAAAAAACACTTTATTTGAAAGGCAGAGTAACAAAGAGGGGAGAGAGACAGAGCAAGAAAGAGATGCTGTCCATCTGTCGGTTCCCTCCCCAGAAGCCCTCAGTAGTAGGAAGCCAAGAACTGTATCTGGATCTCTGAGATGTATGGCAGAGATTCACATGCTTGTGCCACTTTTTTCTGCCTTTCAGGGGGCATTCACAGAAAACTGGATCAGAAGCAGAGACAGGACTCACTCCCAGGCATTCCATTATGGGATGCGGGCATCCCAAGCAGAGATTTAACCAAGTACACCACAACATTGGTCCCAATTTAATCTCTAGCCAAGTATTAATTTGGGGTTTGCCTCTTTTTAAATTTTATTTGCCTTTTTGTTGAAAGATATATTTAGTTACTTGAAAGGCAGAATGACAAATAGAGGGAGAGTCACATAGAAAGAGAAGGGAGATTTCACATCCAGTAGTTCACTACACAAATGCCTGCAACAGCCAGGTACAGGCCAGGCCAAAGTGACAAGGCAGGAACTCCATCCCGGTCTCCCATGTGGGTGGTAGATGCACAAAGCACGTGGACCAAGTAGGTAGGAAGGTGGACTAGAAGTGGAATACAAGAACTCTGATACGGGAAATGGGTACACCAATCAGCAGACATGTTGTGCCACAACACCAGCCTCACTGTTCGCTCTTTGAGGTACTCTGTCATAACTTGTATACAAATGAGGGATTATCACTTACTAAGTAACAAATGGACAGAAAAGAGTTAATGGTCAACAGTTCTATGTATTTTAACTTTCCATTATAATATCACCTAAGGTTGTCGGTTACCTTCTTAACCTACATTTACCAAAAAAGATTCAATCCAAGATCAATGAATTTTAGTTAAGGTACAGGCACTGGCATTATAGTGTAACAGGTTAAGCCTCCACTGAAAATGCCCAAATCCTGTATCAGAGAGCAACTTTGAGTTTCAGCTGCTCTACTTCTGATCTGGCTTCTTGCTACCTTTGCTGGAAAGAAATCAATTATAGTTCAAATTCAAGTACCCAGGCCCTTGCCACCTGGCTTTGGTTGTTGGGACTATTTGGGAGCAAATCAATGGATGGAACATTTATCTATCTATCTATCTATCTATCTATCATCTATCATCTTTCTTTCTTTCTTGACTGGCAGAGTTAGAGAGAGAGAGAGACAGAGACAGAGAGAAAGGTCTTTCTTCCGTTGGTTCACCCCCCAAATGGCCGCTAGGGCCGGTGAGCTGTGCCGATCTGAAGCCAGGAGCCAGGCGCTTCCTCCTTGTCTCCCATGTGGGTGCAGGGCCTCAACACTTGGGCCATCCTCCATTGCCTTTCCGGGCCACAGCAGAGACCTGGACTGGAAGAGGAGCAACCGGGACAGAACCGGCACCCCAACTGGGACTAGAACCTGGAGTGCTGGCGCCGCAGGCAGAGGATTAGCCTAGTGAACAGAGGCGCCAGCCTCATCTATTGTGGGGAGCAACTCGGACTAGACTAAGTTACTGGAATTAAGACTTATTCTATGCATCTGCTCTCCCACAATATGGCGCTGGGAGAGGAGGCAACAGCTTCTACCCAGCTGCCTCTCACCAACTTGACAAGCTGCAGGAGCTGCTCCTGATTGGAGGAGAGCAGCGTACTCGGCGTGTGGGCAGCCGAGTTGGGATTGGTGGAAGAGGACTATAAAGGAGGAGAGAGACAACATGCACCAGGAACATCTAAGGGGAACATCTGAGGGAACACCTGTGCAGCCCCCGAGAGAGCCGGCCGGCGGTGTGCCGCTCCCCTGTGGAAGTGGGGAAAGTGGCCAGGGGGAACCGCCCTTCCACGGAGGTGGAAGGGACGGCAGCCAACCCGGGAAGAACCAGCAGCAAACCCGGGGAGGGCCGAGCAGACAAAAGAACAGCGCAGGGTCCTGTGTCGTTCCTCCACGAAGACGGGGAGCGACAATCTATCTTTCAATCTATCTCAATATCTCTCTCTCTCCCTTGCCTCTGTTATTCTGTCTTTCAAATAAATAAATAAATTGAAAAAATAACTCATATAAGTGGTATAAATATAAACATATCCAAAAGTTTATAACAGTTTAAAAAATTTAAATGTTTTGAACTAAATTGTTATTTTCAAATGATATTTTGTAATTATTCTGTTTGTGGTTGCTCTAGAGCTTACTTTATACATTTTAACTTAGAATAAGGCTAATATTTAGACCAACAATTCCAGTGAGATAAAGAAATGCTATTACTTTATGGCTGCATTCCATAATTTCCCTTTTCGTCTTACAATAATTATGTATGCATTGCATCTATACATGCTTCAAAATCAGCAATATATTACTATTAATTTATGCAATATTATGTCTTTTATGGAAACTGAGAAGAAATGAGAGTGGAGTATATCTTTATAAATTTTGTTATATATTTTTTGTTTCCTGCTCCCATCCACTTACGTTGTCAAATATGCTACATTTTTTTTAGATATTATAACCCAAAGGGTACAATTTTATGCATATTATTTATATAATTTCTTTTTGAATCAGTTAAAATAAAAAAGAAAAATGTTTCTGTTGTATTTTTAACTAGAGAAATATTCTGTAAAATGTTCTTTGTTTTTCTTGTGATTTATAACTATATTTATTTATTTATTTATTTAAGATTTATTTTATTTATTTGAAAGACAAAGTTACAGGGAGAGGTAGAGACAGAGAGGTCTTCCATCAGCTGGTTCACTCCTCAGATGGCTGCAACGGCCGGAGCTGCACCGATCTGAAGGCAGGATCCAGGAGCTTTGTCTGGGTCTCCCACATGGGTGCAGGTGCCCAAGGACTTGGGCCATCTTCTACTGCTTTCCCAGGCCATAGCAGAGAGCAGGATCAGAAGAGGAGCAGCCAGGACAAGAACCGGCACTCATATGGGATGTCGGCACTTCAGGCCAGCCCCTATTTATTTGTTTTAAAACTAAAGGGATGTTTTCAGTGTTTCTCTTCTGGTTCATCTAAAATTACACGTATCATCTCACTTTTGTTTCTATGGGACTATTTTTATTTTACTTTCAGTTTTTATTATAATTTTAATTAATTTTTAACAAATTCAATATGAACATAATGATATCACCTTCCTCCCTCCATCCTTCCTTCTTTTTTTCTTTTTTAGTTTTTGAGATAACATATTTTAAATTTACATTGATGTAAAAAGACTTGACACCTCACCAAATAAGAAGTTTAGCAGTAAAAGCAAAATGATCCTAATTTAGTGGGAATATAGACAACAGTCATAAACAGTAATTGAATGGATAAATGACCACTTCACCCATATACAGTTTATTTATCTGTCAATTAGTCATTCATAATTTCCTTTCATGAAAGTGAACCAATGACAATGTAACATCTAAATATTTCTTGTGTGGTTACAGATAATAATTAAATTCATATAGACTTTATTTTTTAATTTTTTAAAATTTTTTATTTAGTAAATATAAATTTTCAAAGTACAGTTTATGGATTACAATGGATCCCCCCCCATAATTTCCCTCCCACTCACACCCCTCCCATCTCTCCCTCCCTCTCCCATTCCATTCACATCAAGTTTCATTTTCAATTATCTTTATACAGAAGATCAATTCAGTATATATTAAGTAAAGATTTCATCAGTTTGCACCCACACAGAAACACAAAGTGTAAAATACTGTTTGAGTACTAGTTATAGCATTACTTCACATTGGACAACACACTAAGGTCAGATCCCACATGAGAAGTAAGTACACAGTGACTCCTGTTGTTGACTTAACAGTTTGACACTCTTGTTTATGGCGTCAGTAATCTCCCTAGGCTCTGGGCATGAGTTGCCAAGGCTATGAAAGCCTTTTGAGTTGGCCGACTTCGATCTTATTCCAACAGGGTCATAGTCAAAGTGGAAGTTCTCTCCTCCCTTCAGAGAAAGGTACCTCCTTCTTTGATGGCCCCTTTCTTTCCACTGGGATCTCACTCGCAGAGATCTTCCATTTAGGTCTTCTTCTTCTTTTTTTTTTTTTTTTTTTTTTTTTCCCCCAGGGTGTCTTGGTTTTCCATGCCTAAAATACTCTCATGGGCTCTTCAGCCATATCCAAATGCCTTAATTCATATAGACTTTAAGGCATTTCTTCCTAACAGTTTTTGCACAGGAATAATTTTATGCAGATTGTAATGCAAGCAATTTTACATTACAGATCAGGGAAAATGTATGGCATCTTTTTGAGACTGGCTTAATCAACTAAGAATAATGGTTTGTTGAATCCATTTTGTTTGCAAAAAACAGGATCTCATCCTTTTCATGGCTGAGTAGGACTCCATAGTGATGTATACCTATTTCTTTATCCAGTCATCAGTCGATCAACATCTGGGTTGATGACATATCTTAGACATTTGTGAATTGAGCTGCAATAAACATGGGGGTACAGAAAACTGTTTCATGTGCTGATTTCACTTCATTTGGAGAGGCTCCAGTGTGGGGAGAAACTTGGACTAGACTAAGTTACTGGAATTAAGACTTATTCTATGCATCTGCTCTCCCACAATATGGCGCTGGGAGAGGAGGAAACAGCTTCTACACAGCTGCCTCCAGTTCAACCAATAAACAGCAGGACCTGCTCCTGATTGGAGGAGAGCAGCGTACTCAGCATTGTGGGTAGCAGAGTTGGGATTGGTGGAAGAGGACTATAAAGGAGGAGAGAGACAACATGCACCAGGAACATCTATGAGGAACATCTGAGCAGCCCCCGAGAGAGCTGGCCGGCGGTGTGCCGCTCCCCCGCGGAAGAGGGGAAAGTGGCAGGGGGAACCGCCTTCCACGGAGGTGGAAGGATCAGTAGCCAACCCGGGAAGAACCAGCAGCAAACCCGGGAAGGGCCGAGCAAACAAAAGAACAGCGCAGGGTCCTGTGTCGTTCCTCCACGAAGAGGGGGAGCGACACTCCAGCAGTGGGATGGCTGGATCATATGGTAGATCTACTTTCAGCTTTCTGAGGAATGAGAGTTTTGAAGGAAACAGAGCTCTTGGATTAGTTTTTTTTTTTTTTTCTTCTCAGCACTTTGTATGTCATATCATTACCTTCTGTTTTGCACTATTTCTGATGAAAAGTAACTCTTTTTAAAAAAAAAGATTTATTTTATTTATTGTAAAGAGTTACAGAGAGAGGTAGAGACAGAGAGAGAGAGAAGTCTTCCATCTGGTTTACTCCCCAGGTGGCCCATCTAAAGGCAGGATCCAGGAGCTTTTTCCTGGTCTCCTGCACGGGTGCAGGGGTCCAAGGACTTGGGCCATCCTCTACTGCTTTCTCAGGCCACAGCGGAGAACTGGGTCGGAAGTAGGTTGGTGTCCATATGGGATGCCGGCACCGCAGGCAGCAGCTTTACCCACTACACCACAGTGCCAGCCCAGAGAAGTCAACTCTTTATCTTACTAGGTTCCCTTTATTCTTAGTATTTACAAAAATCTTTAACTTTAAGCATTTGCACTTGAATAGACCTGAATAGGAATTCCTTATCCTACTTAAAATTATTTGAGAATTTCCTAAGTATAGATTACCGGTGTTCAGAAAATTTGGAAATTTTTCAACTACTATTTCTAGGAATTTTTTTTCTGTTCTTTCCGCTTCATTCTTTCCAATAGTCTGATTATGCTTTGTTGGACAATTAAAGTGTTCACACTTCTCTGAGCTTCTGTTAATTTTCATTCATCCCATCCTCTCTTTGTTTTACAACTTCCATAATCTCTGTAGACTTAATTTTGAGTTTTCTGATTATTTTTTCTGTCAGTCAAATCTGCTGTTGAATTCTTCTAATGAAATTCAAAGTTTAAATTATAATCTTCTACTTCAGAAATTTAACTTCCTTCTTTCTGACAATTTCTATCATTTTATTGATATTTTCTATTTGATGAGACATGACAGGACTCTCGTTGATGTCTCTTTCCCTGATACCTGTTAATATGCCTGTTTTAATTACACCCACGTGTTAGACTTCCCTGATATCTGAATGATTGCTGTGTAGTTTTTGATAATACTTTGGTGAAAAGATCCTTCAGCAAATTATCAAATTCAACCAAGGGTAATTTTCATGCCACTTTTGCTTTGACCTAAACAGGGCTCTTACTTACCTTTTTTTTTTTTTAATATACTTTCATTTCTTTTATTTTTTATTTCCTTACTCTCTTTGGTGAAAAAGATGGCATATGGTTTAGCTAGTTGCTCTTAATGCAGAAGGTTACTGTTTCAAAAATGCTTCTGAAAGTGACATCTCCCACACTTTATTTCAAATAACGTGGTTTCTTTAGGAGAATTTTGGAGCTCTGTGTTGCTGTGAACTTCATCTGGTTAATTCAGGGCCAGTTCTCTATGTGCTGGGATGTAGGGGTATCCTCTATTCTCTCAGCTTGCCTCTCCCAGCATGGAACTTCTGCCCTATAAACAAGCTGGGAAGTGGCTACCCACAGCCTCAGAGTTCTGATCTGCTAAGGACTGTGTAAGGAGTTCTGAGTATTAGAGTTCTGATCTGTGTAAGGACTGAACGGGGCAGTGTTGCTCTGTACTTGAATGTTCTCATCAGCTGTTCTGCCTCTTCCATTTAGACCTGGAGTCAATGAGAAATACATAACCCCTGACCCCACCAATGAGACCTTTGTTTTTTACTTTTGACTAGGAGATGAAGAGAGCTGGAACTCTGTCTTCCGGCCACACTACTGTCATGTATCCTCCATCAGGATGAGTGTTGGAGTGAGGGACAGGAGAGAATGGGAAAATTGTGTGTCAAACATGCATATCAAGAGAAATCATAGGCTTTTAGGAGATTTTCTTGAGTAAATGTGTATTTCTTTGATGCATGCCCTTAGCGCAATTTCTATTTACTGTTTTTTGGTAGTTTTTCACCAGTTTTGCTTGCTTCTCTAAGGAGACTTTCTATAGAATTACTCACACTGCCCTCCTAGAAGTGAAACTATAAATATTGTATTCTTAAGAATACTTTCTGTTATCTGAATATGTCATTAATACAAAGAACAATGTCATTCCTCAGTAATGTGAGATAAATGAGGTATAGCCATAAATGTTTAGAGTCAATTTAAGAATATACTAATTTCATTACTCTTCCTCGGAAGACAACTTAAAATAAAATGAAAGACATTATAACTCTCTAATCTAGTTTGCTATGGCCAGTAACTGGGTCACCTATTTACAAATTTCATTTATGAGTTCCACAACACATCCTTGAAAATTCATTACTTGGCTTTTATTATAATTTTCATACTACAGTGCCTTTCACTCTCTTTCTCTCCTCATCTCTACCTTCCAGCCCACACAGAATTTCCTTCAGAAGACTTTGGGACACTTGTCATTTATTACCAATATAATTATTATAACAAATTTCAATTATTTCTTTTATTCCTCTAATTTCAAATTTGACTTATTATTCTTCTGTGATAAAGATGAAAATATATTTTAAATAATTTCATGGTGGGTGTTTGCTGTAAGTAACTGATTAGGATACCCACAGCCCATTTAAGAGTGTTCTATTCTTATTCTTGGCTCCAGCTCTCCATTCTAGCTTCCTATTAATATAGACCCTGGGTCACAGCAGGTAATGGCTCAACTAATTGACTTCCTGCCATTCACATGGGAGACCTGGATTGATTTCCTGTCTCCAGCAATTGTATTCATTTGAGGAGTGATCCAGTGGGTGGGAGCTCAGTCTTGGTCTCTGTTTCTCTTTGTTTCTCAAATAATTTTTAATATATTTTAAATTTGTGTTATCAATAGATCAATAAATATGCTTTAATAAGTATACTCATTTGGAATGGAATCATTCCAAGAGCCTTTTTAGGTTTCTACTTTGAGTCAGGTACTATTCTAAGCATAGAGGTTAAGAAAATTCAGTGAGAAATGAAGGTAATTCTTAGTCTCAGTGAATTTACTAAGGAGCCCAATAGCCACAGAAAGTTTAGGGAGTATACACATACAATGATTTTTAATCACAAAAGTAAAAGATTTGCTTGTGTATGTGGGTGTGTTATCAGATTCTGTTGGTTTACAAAGAAATGTGTGGTTAATTTTGCTTGGACTAGAAAGCTACAGAACAGCTTCTCCAAACTGATTTATTTTGACATAGGAATTCAGTACTACAGAAATAGTTTAAAAATACAAGTTGTTCGGAATTAGCAAGTAGCTCCATTCAAATGATATCTCTGCTCTGTGGGATCAGAATGGAAAACAGGCAGTGTCCTAGGCAGGGACCAGATTGCAGTAAGCATTCCATGCCATGCTGTGGGTCCATTACTTTATCAGGCAGATAACAGGAAGCAACTGAATAATTGAAGTTGGAAAATAATGGTGATTACATTTTGATTTGTTGTTGTTCTTAGTTTTAGAAAGATTTATCAGGCAAATTTTGGGAGATGAAATGCCCAACCTAGTTAAGAAAGTATAGTGGTAGTTCAGACAAGGGCTGGTTGCCTGCAATAAGGTACTTCCAGGGGAGATGGAACAGCTAAGATGCATATTAAATTTAAAAGATGGACACAGGATTGGGTGGGTGGGCTGCTAATTATAAAGACTGAAAGGAATAAAAGACTTCAAGACCATATCCAGTTTTTATGATTGTGTGACTTCATTGATGAAAATGTAATTAAAGTTTTGGAAGAAAATTAGTGCTTTCTGGTTTGGACACTATGGTTTTGATAATACCGATGAGGTATACAATGACCCATGTAGGTCACTGGATGCACAAGACTGAAGTGCAGGGGAAGATCAGTGTTCAAGATGTGTATTGAATGTCATTCACATTTAGGAATTAGCAAAGTTACAAAAGTGAAGAAAATGTGCGTTTGACGAGGTGCCATTGGAAAGGGCAGGACTAGCAACTCCAGGGGTAAGCCAAAGAGAATTCATAGGAAAAAGTCCACCTCTAATATATATGCAGAATTATGCCAGTGCATTTTTTCCTTAATTCGCTTATTAGGTGATAACTAAAGATTCAAAAGTCATTCTTTAGTTTGATCTGATGTAGGGAATTGTACCAAGGCACGTTAGTGAAAATAAATAACTCAAAAAACACTTTTTTTTAACTTTTATTTAATGAATATAAATTTCCAAAGTACGATTTATGGATTACAATGGCTTCCCCCACATACCGTCCCTCCCACCCACTACCCTCCCCTTTCCCACTCCCTCTCCCCTTCCATTCACATCAAGATTCATTTTCGATTATCTTAATATACAGAAGATCAGCTTAGTATACATTAAGTAAGGATTTCAACAGTTTGCTCTCACACAGAAAACACTTTTATGAAAATTATTTGTATTTCCTTAGATCACAAATTAATATGATAAGGAATTCTATCAAAAAGTATTACCCGTACATGTACATGTCTAAGATGAAATAACTGTTCTAACGGCCTTGCTTAAATGAATTAACACATATATCTACTGCATGTACTATGAGCCCAGCTCAAAAATATCAGACTTAATTCTCCTAGACAAATATAGACAAGCATATAGTAGCCTTCATTTTTGATTATTTACTAAAGTGTTGAAGGTTTGTATTCTGCTTACACTTTTAACAAATATTTTGTATGTGGAGATTTGTTTATCCAATAATTATTCATTACACAGGGCCATGTAATTATGCGAATAAGCCTTTAAAATTTTTTTCTCCAAATGAACATATGTAGAAAATACCATAAACAAAACCTTTCAAACTACTACTAGGCCTTTGCAAGGTGGGATGGTCTATGCTTTGAACATAACCTCCTTCACGATACTCTATGATTCTATGAGAACTTTTCTCCTTTTACTCATCCACAGACTACAGAGGTCTGTGTTCACAACCTTAGCAAAAGAGTAGAGGCTATTTGAACCAGCTGTATTTTATTCTGAGCCCCATTTTCTTTCTTCTGTAGTTATTTGATCTACTGTGTTAAAAAAAAGTTAAATCATCCAAAACTTTCATTATTTTCTATTATTTCTGAATAATTCTGACACTGGCAACTACTTCCCTAATGTTTGAAAATCTGGTAGATTAAACTTTGGCGTGTGCTTAGTGATTCATTAGGTAAACAGGTGTATATACATACATACGAACATTCATGTACACACGTATATATAGTTACAGAGATGTTTGCATGTCTTATTAAAGTTTTTACTAAATAATAAGTACTTAAATGTGTGCAAGTTTATTCCATTGAACTGTCAACTGATCCCTACTTTTCCTCTGAAAAGCCAAAGCTTATATACAAAATGTTCTAAAAACAGAAGTGTCACTCTGTAGAAAGGCTCACTAAACATTATTTGGTAAGTAAGAAAGGAGAAGTAGAAGAGATTCTCTTGTTTTTATGCCTATGCTGATGTTCCCAATGCCATTCTCACATTAATATGATTTTAAGGTCATCATTTTAAAATGAAGGTCTGTGTTCATTTAAGAACATTGCCTTTCATGCACTTGTTTTTCATGCAAGAGTTTTACTTTCCACATTAAACTCCAGCAATGATGGAGCACTTTAAATTTTACCCCAGTGATTCTCTCTAATAAATGAGTAGAATTAAATAGAACCAGTCCTACCAGGGAAAAAAGACATACATACATATATAGAATGGCGAGGGAAAATGTATGTTGTGTGAGATAAATGCTGTAACGTATCAAATGTTCCTATATATTTTCAGAATCGTACAGCTGTAAAAATATAAGTATAACTAATTACCATGCAAATATTTGAAATTTACCTTATGTATGTAGGATGTGCACTGAAATAGCCTTTTTGTGTGAAGTTAGAGCAGCACCCATGACTGAGTAGAGGAAGTGTTGTGTTTTGCTGAACACTCTGGACTAGAATCCACGCCATGCTCCAGGATGGAAATTTGGGAGAGGTGAACTTTTAACCATTAAATAAATATCCTTAAGTTACTGAGACTCGGCTTTCTCCTTTCCTGAGTTGGAAAACTTCCACAGCTCTACTTGAACGTGAAGACCTCACAACAAGGATCAGTTTTCTACAAAGACTTTCCTGGAAATTCCACACAGAAGAAAAACACAGCATGCCATATACAGTGATGCAGCCCACTTCCTATCTTTGAACCAAGTAGACTGAAGATAAAACAATGAAATGTAAGTCCCTCTGTGCTATACTAAACAATATATCAAATGAAACTATTCGTATCTATTCCCCAATTATCTTTTGTGTTTGAAAATTATTCTTGTGCTGGGGCAAAGGGGCTTGAAAAATCGGGATGTGACTGTGATGTTTTTGCAAGGGGACCATTTTTATGATCAGTGTCATACCTCTCATCTCATCAAAATGAAATGATGAAACTAGGGATGACAGATTGCCAACATTTTTACAGGCAATATCTAGGAGATGATAGAGGGCAGGCGGCAGGTGGCCTGGGAAGCCAGAGACATGTTTTTCCTGTTCCTAACTAATGAAATGTGTGGTTTTGGAGGGAAAATAGCACTGCCTTTTCCACCATTATGTCATATTTATAAAAAGCAACATTTAAAGATCTTAGAAGAATATTTTATTAATAATTTAAGGATTTGAAAAACTCCATTTTTATGTCTGACACATGTATATAGATAAATATTTACTTTCGAGCAAATAATCTGAACTTTCCTTTTCACACAGGGAGCCACGTGTTTAATTTCCCAGCCTTCATTTTTTTCTCTCTCTTTCGGTTGCTAAAGTCTTGCCATCATATCTGTAATTCCAACTAGATTCTCATGATTAACTTGCTCACAGGAAACCATCCATGATTCACGCGTTATTGCTGTTGACTTTTCTTGATCTTTCAGTTTTGTGTCTATGCCCAGGTAATTTTCCTGGTTAAAATCTCCTACTTTACAAGCTAGTTTACCAAAGACCACTTGAGAACTATTTGTCTTTACCTGTTTGGCTCTGCAAAGTGTGTTAGCATTTTTATGCTGTAATATTGTTAAATGTCCAGGGGTGTCTGGGGCAACTGAGCACTGAGAGAACAGAGAATACACATTGTACTTTAGCCAGCAAAACAGTTCTGGATACAAAACAGGAAATGAAAAATGCCCACTGGAACTCTGGAGAAGGGATTGTCTCCTCAATTAATAGTTTTGGCAAAACTAGATGTATATATGTAGAAGATCAAAATTAGAGTCCTCTCTCCATTAACAAAAATCAGCTCAAGATGGATCAAATACATAAAACTTAAGACCTAAATTTGTGAAAGTGTTGGAAGAAAACGTAAGGGAAACACTTTAAGACCTTGGTGTAGGTGATGAGTTCTTGGGTAAGACCCCCAAAGCATAAGCAACAAAAGCAAAACTGGACAAACTGGATTGTGTCAAACTCAGAAGCTTCTACACAGCAAAGGAAATTGTGAATGGGGTGAAGATATGTCTGACAGAATGGGAGAAAATATTTGCAAGGGATGAATCCAATAAATAATTAATATCCCAGATATATCATCAACTCAAAAAACTCAACAACAACAAAAACAACCAATCCAGCTAAGAAATGGGCGAAGGACCTGAATGGACAGTCCTGAGAAGAAGAGAAATGCAAATCAAAACCAAAATGATCTATTACCTCACCCCTATCAGAATGGCTGTTATCTGAAAGACAGCAACAAAGACTAGTGGGGATGTGGAGCAAAAGGAACTCTTATATGCTTTTCATGGGAATGTAAATATTAATATAGCAACAGTATGGTATTTAAAAAAAAGTAAATTTGCCATATGATTCAGCAGATTCAGCAATCCCACTACTGAGTATATGCCTGAATGGCATGAACTCATTCTGTGAAAGATATACCTGCTCCACCATGTTTACAGCAGCACTGTTCACAACAGCTACAATATGAATCAACCAAAATATCCATCATCAAATGAATGGATAAGGAAAAAATTAAATATGGATTATATATGCCAAAATATATGACTATGTATGGAATGCAATACTTCCAACCATAAAAAAGAATGAAATTCTATCATTTGTAGCAACATGGTTAGAACTGGTAGACATCATGTTGAAAGAAATAAGCCAGACACAAAGACAAATATCACAACTCTCCCATACATGTGGGAACTGAAACTAAGAAAATGAAAGAGACGCCAGTATCTGTTTTGCTGCAAATACAGTGTATTGTCAAACAAGTTGTTCAGGATTAGATACTACTATTGTTCTAATGATTTTGTGACCTTTAAAATTTACTTTATATGAATGAGGTTTAACGCCTTTCCATTTGAAGAATTTTTTATAGCTCTTGCTTATTTTCTAGCTCCACTATAATCTTTTATTTGTTGAATTATTTATTGAGTGGAGCCACCATGCCTTTGACTATAATTTAAATGAAAATGTGTATCTCAAAAAATAATAAATGAAATATTAATTTATAACAACAATGCTTGGTGAATAGATGAAAGAGAAAAAGGTATGCATGGAAAGACAGAATGCTTGCGCTATTAGGAAGGAGAGCTGCAGGTTAATAGAGAGGGACCTTGAGTTGTGAGGAAGACACGAGGACAACAGAGTGTGTCAAATATCCCTCATGTCATGGCTTTGTCTATAGGGAAGAAGCTACAGGAAAGGCTTTTTTTTTTAATTTATTTATTTGAAAGCCAGATAAAGGAGAGAAAATAACATCCACTGATTCACTCTCCAAATGGCACAACTGCTGGGATTGTGCCAGGCTGAAATCAGGAGCCAGAAGCTTCATCTGGGTCTCCCACATGGGTGCTGTGGCCCAAAGACTTGGGCCATCTTGCACTGCTTCCAGTTGCATTAGCAGGGAGCTGTATTGGAAGTGGATCAGCCGGGACTCACGCTGGTGCCCATATGGGATGCCAACACTGCAGGCAGAGGCTTAACCCCTATGCCACAGCCAGTGCCAAAGGCCTGGTTTTGTTCTTATACATAGACCACTACTTGCACATGTGTGTCCTTATTTGTAAGACTACTCAAAGGATTAGTATTTTGGTCATTTTAAAATATGGGATAATGTATTTATTGAATTAAATACTCTCAAAAGAAGCAACTATATGTGTAGTATTATATATAGTATATATTTGCTAATCTAAGTATGTCTCATGTATTCTAAACTCCCTTTTTAATACAATCCTATCTGTAGTAGAAATAAGAATGTGTATAAAGAAACAATATAATTTGGTAGTTTCAATGCATAAAACCTAGAAAAATATGAAAAATATGTATATTTCCAAGGCGATTCGGTTTCTTGAAATTTAATTTTGCATAAACAATAGTACAGAGTCATCACTTTGAATTTCTGACCCGTGTTTTAATGCTGCATTAGCAGATTTTAGTATCTAATATTTAGTATATATTATAAATTTTGTTAGTACTGTTTGGAGCTGCACGGTGTCTTCAGGAAACAGAATCTTGCATTCTTCAAAAAGTTTTATTTGGCTTTCAATAAACCTTGAGATTATAGCAAAACAAAATAAATAGGAAAAGTGCAGTAAATTGCATATTTTATTTAACTACATGTTTAATAAATTATCTAATACAAAAATATAATGTATAATTATTTGCATTGCAATCTACTTAAAATTATTCCTGTGCATAAATTGTTGAGAGGAAATGGATTAAAGTCTAAATGAACCTAATTATTATCTTGTAACCACACAAGAAATATTTATATGTTACCTCATCATTGGTTCTATTTCACTGAAAGAAATTGTGAATGACTAATTGAAAAAAAAAAACTGTATATGTATACAGTGGTCATTTTTTCCATTCAATTATGGTTTATAAGTCATTGTCTATATTCTCAATAACCTAGGTTCTCTTTGCTTTTTATTGTTAAACCTCTTATTCAGTGAAATATTAAAGCTTTTTACTGCAATATAAATTTAACACATGTTATCTCAAAAACTAAAAAAGAAAAATAAAGGTAGACAGAAGAGGTTGGGGAGCAAGTGGATTGTCATTATGCTCTAGATTCGTATTTACAAATCATATTGAATCCGTTAAAAGTTAATTAAAATGAAAATGAAAATGAAAAAATGAAGAATTTAAAAAGTGTGGACAGAATGTGGTATAATAAGAAGCTTTAGGTTCTATTAACATGAAAATAAATTGACAGATATTTTCAAGATCTATTTTTATTATTTTCCTTTCAATAATTTTATTAAGGACATGTACACATCATTTCACCAGTCGTCAATCTTTTTTTTATTTATTTATTTACTTGAAAATCAGAGTTACACAGAGAGAGAAGAAGAGGCAGAGGAAAGAGAGAGAAAGAGAGAGAGGGAGAGAGAGAGATCTTCCATCCACTGGCTCACTCCCCAATTGGCCCCAACAGCTGGAGCTGCACCAATCCAAAGCCAGAAGTCAGGAGCTTCTTCTGGGTCTCCCATGCAGGTGCAGGGGCCCAAGGACTTGGGCCATCTTCTACTGCTTTCCCAGGCCATAGCACAGAGCTGGATAGGAAGTGGAGCAGTGGGGACTCGAACTGGCGCTTATATGCGATGCCAGGATTGCAAGCGGCAGCTTTACCCAGTACGCCACAGCACTGGCCCCCAGTCATCTACCTTTTGCCAATTATGTCATGTGCCCACCCCTACACATACATATGTATTATTCCCTACCTTATCCTCCAGATTTTGTTTACTGGATTATTTTAAGATGACCTTACAAATTATTATATTTTATCTGTAAATTCTATCATAAATACCCCTTACTGTTATAGACATCTTACACATATTTATACTTTTATGATTCATTGAAAAACAAGAAGTTAATTCTCAATATTATATGATCCCAAACCGCATTAAAATTGTTTTAACATCATCATTGTTTCCATAGGTTTCTTTGAAGTTAATCCAAACTCCACCTATTGCATTCATTGTTTATTTTTCCTAAGTTTCTTAAAAATCAATAAATTTCCTTTTTCTTAAAATTAAGTTAAATAAAATAATTTTAAAGAAATAGTAAATTATCCATAGCAATTAAATCATAAATAAAGAGGAAACAAGCATTTCAATATTTATAAAGCCATGAGTTAATAGGCATTTGAGGAATTCTTTAACATTAACATGGTATTTCCATAATTAGCCATAACCATATTTATAATGTCAATCAATCTTTATAAAGTCAGAAAAGAATACTAGTCCAGATACATTGGGTCTTACTCAGGTCTGTTGGTGCTACTTTTATTTGTTTGATGTAAGTCCATAAACTATTCAGATTCTCTTTGTCCTATTTATAAAATGAATAACAATAAAAATAAAATTCTATTTTTGTTCTTTTTTTTAAAGTTTGATTTATTTGAAGGCAGAATTTCTGAGAGGCAGATGCAGAAAGAGAGAAAGAGAGCGAGAGAGAGAGATATTAAAGAGAGAGAATTCTATCTGCTGGTCCATTCCCCAAACAGCCACAATGGCTGGATCTGGGCTGATCTGAAGCCAGGAGCCAGAAGATTTTTCTGGGTCTGCCACGTGGGTGCAGGGGCCCAGGGATTGGTCCATCTTCTGCTGCTTTTCTAGGTGCATTAGCAGGGAGCTGGCTCAGAAGTGGAGAAGCCAGGACTAGAACCAGAACCCATATGGGATGTTGGTACTGCAGATGGCAGCTTTACGTGTTACACCACAGTGCTGGCCACTAAAATTCTATTTTCTATCTAACTCAACAAGTTTATTGGCAAATAAAAACCTTAAATAAAAATAATAGCCATATATCTTTTGAAATTTTAATTATTACATGTTTTAAAATAGCAACAACTAGATTAGAAATAAATGTGGCTAGTATTGATGAATGGCTACATACTCAACAACACATAATTCTATAAAAATATTTGTTACTAAGTGATACAAATGTCACCTATGTAAAAAGAGATGTTTATGTATAGCATGTGAAAATATTATAAAACTCGATTGTATTCATAACTGCTGAAGCACCAGATGATAACTCACTTATTTGGGTCTCTGTGTTACATTTGGGACATGTGTATTGGTTTCCAGGTTCCAAGTTTTGGCCTGGGCCAGTCCCAACTTTTGTGGGCATTTGGAGAGTGAACCAGAACATGGGATCTCTGTCTGTCTTTCTCTTTTTTCTTCCTCACAAAGCAAATAAACAAAGATTTAAAGTAATACATGTATTACATAGAAGATACAGGGTATATTTTCTTGCTCATAATATTTTAAACCTGAATGTTATGAGCAATGTATGTATGTTTCATACGGGCTTAATTGTATTTGCAATGAGGCTTTCTCGAGAGTGGGTGGAGTAAAGGGAGAACATTTTATGCAATGTAGCATGCAATAGAGTCTTTTTGACTTGAGTTCCCTATATATTGCCAAGATAGATAATGAGATTACAACACAAGGAAATATTTGAATATATTGTCTGTAGTAGTTACAAAGGAAAATGCCAGAAACTCCAACACTTTGAATAATTGCAGTAAGAATATTGAATCAAGTGAAACGGTTATAAATTACAACAAAAGGAACACAGCAATAAGAGTTACTAGGAGTACATAAAAATGCCATGCAGTTATTTAATCATAAAGTTTTGTTGAAGAGAGTATGTGAGGGTATGGTTCTGAGATTGTGGAAGAGTGATTAATTTTTTATAACAGCCATCATTCTGGGATAGAAATGTTTATGAGGATATTGTGTAGAAGCTTAGGAGAAAAAGTGGGTGCTAAGACTACCCACACAAGACTTTATCCACTGAGCAACTGTTATATCCATATATTTTATTATTAAAATCTTAAAGAGTTGTGTGTGTGTTTATCTGTGTGATCAAGTCAAGTTATTAAGTCCAAGAAATCAGTCACGTTTTATGGGAGAGAAACAGAGAGGAAAATAGATTAGATAGCACTACAGCTTAACAACTAAAAGTAAGCGCTTTGAATTTCTGGGTGTGGCCAAGGCTATGTAAAAAATTGTGTGTGTGTGTGTGTGTGTGTGTATAATGTGAAAATATCACAAAAATGTATTTAATTTATAACAGTGTAGGAAATAAAAACTCATACACATAGAATAAAATGTCAGGTTTACTTAAAAATTGGATATTACTGGGTCAGAAAAGCAGTGGTAGAGAAATATACACATCAGGGATCATATACAGTATGTGATGGACAGAAAAATATAGTGAAGAATCTATGTAACCCTTTTACTATTATTCATTTGAGAGAACAAGGTCATTGGATTTTTGTGAAAAAAGACATGAAACAAGTAGTAAAGAAAAGATAATTGTATTATATAATGAAACTAATTTTTACATCAGATAGATGGATAATGTTTTTTTTTTAAATCCAAAGGGTACATAGATTTAATGCTTAATTCTCAGGATTCAAGAATGACAGAGGTAAGAAAAGAAATTTTCATTGGTTTGATTATTACTGCTAAAGTATTCTGGGTGTCAATGGATGTCTGTGAATTTTTAAGTTACAAAAATGTTCAGTTCCCACAGAGATAGGCAGAAATGCAAGGACTTATTTACAAATTCCTATTGATAATGGTACCAAGCCCAGATTCTTTGACTCATTGCAATGGAAATTGACTGAGGCAAGGTTTATTGGGGATTTATGCTCCAACATCAGGGAAATGGCAGGGAGGAAAAGGAATCCACCAGTAGGCTCAATGATGGGAGCTGAAATGGGATTTTTAACTCAGTAGTGAGGTGTGGCAGCACCTGTAGGCACAGGACACCTCTATTTGCACCCTGTCCAGTGTTCTGTGTAGGCACTGTTGTTTTTCCTGCACATCACATGCTCAAAATAGCAGTGTTGATTTTTACTGCTACTCCAAGAAGATCAGATATGGTTTCCATTGGGTTACTCTGGGTATGCATGCAGGTACTAGAGGTTTTTTTTTCCTTTCGTTGAAGCATCCCTATCATAAATAAGGGAAGACCCAAATCTCATTCATTTCTATGCCAATTACCTTGTTCTACTAGAATTCTATTAATTAATTATTGCCCTAAATTTGCTGGTAGAGAATATGAAAATCCAATTTATCAGGAAATATGGTTATGAAGTAGTTACCATTTGTCTAACATTATGAAAATGGAAGGTTAAAAGAGCACTTGATATAAAATATTGATTGGACCACTAATATCAATATTAACAATGAGAGAACGATGTAAAAATTTTTAGAGTTCCAATCAAAGTGAGTATAGCAGTATAAATACATCACACTGTCAAATTAAACCTTGAAAATATTGTTTACCTACACGTCCATTCAAATTAAAGAAGTCGAATCACCAAAACACATTCACTGTTGTATAAACACTGCTTAGCATGATACTTTGCCAAAATCAATGTGCTGAATGAATGAATAAATAAGTAAATAAGTAAGTAAGAGAAATATAGAGTGCAATCTTTCAGATTTCAGGTATTAGTTTAGTTTAAGTTGATGGGCAGTTTTTTTAAACTTCCTATTTTTATAACATAGATACCTCTCATTTTTCTTATATAATGGAAAACCAAAGGGATCACATAAACAAGAATAGTGTCTGCAAATAATAGCTGATAGAATAAAAAAGGGAGAGAATTATCCAACATGGGAAGTGAGATACACAGCAGACCCATAGAATGGCAGATGTCCTAAACAGCACTCTGGCCGCAGAATCAGCCCTTAAGGCATGCGGATCCGGCTGAAAAGCCCATGAGAGTATTTCAGGCATGGAAAGCCAAGACACTCTGGGGGAAAAAAAAAATACCTAAATGAAAGATCTCCGCGAGTGAGATCCCAGTGGAAAGAATGGGTCATCAAAGAAGGAGGTACCTTTCTCTGAAGGGAGGAGAGAACTTCCACTTTGACCATGGCCTTGTCTAAAAATTATCAGAGTCAGTGAACTCAGGGGGCTTCCACAGCCTTGGCAGCTCATGACAAGAGCCTAGGGTGATTACTGATGCCATAAACAAGAGTGTCAATTTGTTAAGTCAACAACAGGAGTCACTGTGCACTTACTCCTCATGTAGGATCTCTGTCCTTAGTGTGCTGTACATTGAGATTTAATGCTATAACTAGTATTCAAACAGTATTTTTCACTTTATGTTTCTATGTGGGAGCAAACTGTTGAAATCTTTACGTAATGTATACTAAACTGATCTTCTGTATATAAAGAGAAATGAAAATGAATCTTGATGTGAATGGAAGGGAAGAGGGAGTGGGAAAGGGGAGGGTTGCGGGTGGGAGGGACGTTATGGGGGGGAAGCCATTGTAATCCATATTCTGTACTTTGGAAATTTATATTCATTAAATAAAAGTTTAAAAGAAAAAAGAAAAAAGAAATGAAGAATATTTGAGTTCCTCTAAGGTTCCATGACTTAATCCTACACACTAAGAAGATATAAATACTTAAAGTAATTCTATATTATTCAGAATATGCTTGCAATGAAAATTTATTTTTTCACATTTTTTGTGGAGTTTCAAAATAGGAAAAAGCCACTTTGATGGACTTCAGCTTTTAAAGATTTCTCTAACTAAAAATTACATATTTCCATGGTTAGCCCAGAAATTGTCTTCTGCCCCACCTTTGAACTTACTGCCCCACCTTTGAACTTACAAGATAGGAAAACTTTTTTCTTAAAGAGTAGAGAATCGTGAATTCAAACACTTTGTAGCACTGATGTGTTTTTTGGAGCTAGGAAATACAAAAGAATGATTCTCTACGTGGAGTCACATTTGGAGAATGTTGTTTTGTGTCATAAATATGAAAGGATCTAGAATTGTGATCAATGAAGTTGCCTTCAAATATTTTTTTTTCTTAAAGCACATGGAGCTTGCTATCACAAGTGATAAGAATGTTAGCGAGTAAAGAGTGGATGAGGATCTCTTTAATAAGCTTTTTCACTAGGATGTTTTCTAGTTGTCCTGACCTTAAATAGGATTATTTTTTTGCTTCTTTTTTTAAAATTTTTATTTAATAAATATAAATTTCCAAAGTACAACTTTTGGATTACAGTGGCTTTTCCTTCCTTCCTTCCTTCCTTCCTTCCTTCCTTCCTTCCTTCCTTCCTCTTCCTCTCTTTTTCTCTCTCTTTTTTCTCTCTTTCTCTCTTTCTTTCTTTTTTATCATGAAGTAAAGAGACACAGAGAAGGACTGACAGAGACAGATCTTCTGTCTGCTGGTTTACTCCTCAAATACCCACAACAGATGGAATTGGTGCAGCCGTAGTACAGGAGCCTGGAACTTACTCTGGTCTCAGAATGGATAGCAGAGACGCTGGTAATTGAGCCATCATCTGCTGCCTCTCAGGATGCACACTAACGAGAAGCTGGAATCAGAAGCAGAGCCAAAACTCAAACTCAGGCGTTCTTATAAAGGGTGCAGACCTTGCAAATCGTGTCTCAGCCATTACACCATATGTATGCTCCTGCTTTACTTCTTTTTAAGCCTCCACATCAGAGAAAAACCATGACAACCTTCACTTGTTCATTTCTCAACACTTTTTTTTTTTTTTTTTTTTTGACAGGCAGAGTTTGACAGTGAGAGAGAGAGACAGAGAGAAAAGTCTTCCTTTTGCCGTTGATTCACCCCTCAGTGGCTGCTATGGCCGTGCTGCGCCAATCCGAAGCCAGGAGCCAGGTGCTTCTTCCATGCGGGTGCAGGGCCCAAGCACTTGGGTCTTCCTCCACTGCACTCCTGGGCCACAACAGAGAGCTGGACTGGAAGAGGATCAACCAGGACAGAATCCAGCGCCCTGACCAGGACTAGAACCCAGGGTGCTGGCGCCGCAGGTGGAGTATTAATCAAGTGAGCCACTGAGCCATGGCGCCAGCCCAAGCCTTTTTTTTTTTTTTTTAAGTTGAATCAAAAAGTCTTATCTGGGGGCCGGCGCCTGGCTCACTTGGTTAATCCTCCGTCTGTGACACCAGCATCCCATATGGGCACCAGGTTCTAGTCCCAGTTGTTCCTCTTCCAGTCCAGCAGTGGAGAATGGCCCAAGTGCTTGGGCCCCTGCAGCTGCGTGGGAGACCAGGAAGAAGCACCTGGCTCCTGGTTTCGGGCCAGCGCTGTGGCCATTTCGGGGGTGAACCAACGGAAGGAAGACCTTTCTCTCTGTCTCTCTCTCTCACTATCTATATCTCTACCTGTAAAAAAAAAAAAAAAAAAAAAAAAAAAAAAGATTGCTCTCTCGCTCTCTCTCTCTCTCTCAGTGTCTGTCTCTCCTTTAAAAAAAATAAAAATAAAAAAAGTCTTATCTGGCAATTTTTATCCTGTGAGGCACTGAGTAGTTTCCCTCAGCAGCTTGCACTCCTGCCAATATCATGTTAAATATTCCCATCTGTAGTTTGAGAAATATTGAGATTACCCATTAACACATTCTTTTTATATAAATAAGGAAGTTAAAAATTATTCCAGTGTTATCAAGTACTGATTTGTAATAGCCTTTGACCTAAAATTTCATAGTGAAATTATGTTCTAATTGGGTGACACTAAATACTGGAGTTTTTATTCAGCTGCTATAATTTTCCTTTCTATCAAAGAGCTACCTGATTTCTTTGTCAGTCTTTTACCCATCAGAACTATAACCTACATAGCAGTTTCTAGGTGGCCATAGACTCTATATAGACTGGTTATGGCTATCAAAGCATACATTTAATTAAAAGCAATATCTCAAAGCTGTAATGTAAGTGGGTGGGGAAATAAATTAATGCTTTTTACAAAAGTTATAAAAGATCCATTTCTTTAAATCAAACCAAGTGGTTCTCGGCATGGGGGATTATTAAAAACATCAGAATCAATGACTAATCCACAGTGAATCAGGAAACATGTCCTACTCAGATATATTGGTGAATAATTCTAATAACAAAAAAGAAGTCAAATTATGTGACAATTAGAAAGATACAAAATATGAGTAAGTGTTCAAATGCTTTGTCTTATGAAATGTTTATCATATTCACTGTCTGGGAAAGGAAGGGCTGTGATGCCAGTTATTTGGCTTTTCTGAGAAATATGTTACCTCTTAATGTTGGTCAGATGTTTCAAGGAAATGAGAAACACACACATGAAAATGAATCCTTTGATGATACTCACACTACTACATTGACCTAATAACGTGCAGATTGCAATTTTGCCTCATTTAAGAAAGCAGTATTATCCGAAGAAGTCACATGATTCAATCTAATTAGTTCTTGCTAATTCTATGACCTTGGATAAGTGACTTCACCTTTAAGAGACAAGTCTTCCACCCTCTTTCCCTCTTCTGTAATGGGGAAGCAACAAACCCCTTTCAGAAGACCTAAAAGATGTAAATTAGACATGCAGATCATGCTATCTGGTGCTATGGTATTGAGTAAAATTTGGTAGTTCCTAGGGGCCAGTGCTGTGGTGCAGCAGGTTAAATCGCTGCCTGTGGAGCCAGAATCCTATGTGGGTGCTTGTTCAAGTCCAGGCTGCTCCACTTCTATTCCAGCTCACTTCAAATGGCCTGGGAAAGCAGTAGCAGATGACCCAAGTCCCCAAACCTAATTGGGAAACATGCTGCTGGCTCCTGGCTTTGGCATGTCCCAACCCCAGTCCTTGTAGCCATTTGGGGGAGTGCACCAGCAGATGGAAGATCTGTCTCTCTGTATGTTTCTCCTTTTCTGTCTCTGTAACTTTCAAATAAAAAAATATTTAAAAAAAATTGTTAGCTGTTTTTTGTTTTGGCTCCCGTTGTAACTGCTACCACACATGGGGTTGTTGGCAGTTATGACTACCACATTTTGCACTAGAGAATGATTTCTTTGTGAAGTGACAAAATGGCTAATTACTTACAAGGCAAAACAACTAAACAAAATTGTAGGTCTAGCCTTCAACTCTTGTCTTGACATGCCTTCTAAGAAGTGACATAAAGTTAGCATGAGGGTTTCTATGGTCTGTTGATGATCTCTGAATACTGAAACAAAAACGCCATTGAAAGATCTGCTGTTTGGATAAATTTTATTCTCAGAATCCATGCAGCTTAGTTTCATTCAAAATGATGTCTTTGAGACACACAGAGAACAGAGTGGGGAAGAAACTACTCTTTCTTGATTTTACAAATGAAGGGACAAAATTTAGACAATCATGATTTGAACTGAGTACCCACTGTTCAGAATTAGTTCAAATTAGAATCATTTCTCCTACAATGCACTGCTTCTTTCAAATAACCAAGGGACTCCCTAACTGTATGAATTTGGGTTTTCATCCACTTTGCCTCACGATTATGCATTGGTTCAGATTACTTCTGCTTCCTATTTCTTCAATCAAAAAAATGAAATGGCTCTAATTATTGCATTTAAAGAGAGCAGTCTGCCAAAGTTCCTAGTGAATATCATCCCAAACATTTTGAGGATACAATGACCCATACTTGTCAGAGAGATTTCATCCAGATACTAACAAATCTCTCACTAAATCATAGGATCCTTTAATGCTCTCCACACTCCCAAATTTTAAAACACTCAGTTCTTACACTGCCCCGAAATCTCAGTACAATTCCAACTAAGCTATAAATTGTCTTCTCCTGTGAAATGAACAAGCAGAAGTTTAATTTATGTTTTTATCCAATGCTGTCAGTTTCTGTTCTCTCTGTTGGGGAGAGAAAGGTAACAGAGTGGAGCTTCAAAGTTAGTATGTGTTAGTGCTAAGCAATCACTGCACGTGTTGCAAATTCACCACCACAATAAGACCCATAATTTTAAAGTATTATGTTAAAGTCATACATCTATAAAAATAGAGGGCACACACTTAGAAAGTATTACCTCAATTTTTCCAACAAAAATGATTTTGTAGCATGTCTATTTTTCTTATTCTTTTAATTATAGAATTGCTTATTGTGAATCTTGAAGTAATTTAACTAAAATGCAATAGGCCAGAGACAATATATCTCAAGTAAAGATTTTTTTTAAAACAAGATTTATTTATTTATTTGAAAGCATTACAGAGAGAGAGGGAGACAGGAAGAAAGAGAGATCTTTCATCTGCTGATTCACTCCCTACGTGGTGGTAACAGCCAGGGCTGAGCCAGGCGGAAGTCAGGTCTCTAAAGCTGGTAGCAGAAGCCCAAGCACTTGGGCCATCTTCTGTTGCTTTTCCAGGCTAATAGCAGGGAGCTGGAACGGAAGTGGAGCAGTCAAAATAAGACCCATATGGTGCCCATATGGGATGTCGATGTCACAGCACCACATCTGCAGCCCCTAAAAATTATATTTCATTGAATCCATATGCCCTAATTTTCAGTCTATGCTGTCCTTCCTTGGTTTGTGTTTGTCTCTGGATAAAGTACATATATGCATATGTGATTAGATGATTAACAAATGACAAATATAACATGATAGATTGGTAGATTTATAGATACAGATAAAAGATGTATAGATAGATGATGAGAAAGAGATCTTCAGGCTCTACCAAATTCCTCCTTTGTGCAAGTCACAGATATGTTTGGTGTGTCCTGTTGTTGCCTTGACTTCAGGTTTGTATAATTTTATTGTCCATTCTCAGCCAATTTCTTCTGCGTTCCAGACCTTGCATCAAAAAATCTGAAGATTTCTTAAATCTTAAAATCTAGATGTAGAAACAGATTTTCCCCTTTTGTCTGTTTCAGAATTGAGGTTAATGGTGGCCCACTGGCTTAGCAGTTAAAACATCTCTGTCCTACCTTAGAAAGCATGGATTTAACACCCGACTCTGGTTTCTTATTCTACATCCTGCTAATGTAGAACTTAGGAGGCAGCAAGTGATGGTTTAAGTAATTGGGTCACTGCCACTCTGATGGCAGACTTGGGTTAAATACTTATCTGGGGGCTGGTGCTGTGGCGTAGTGGGTAAAGCCACCACCTGCAGTGCTGGCATTCCACATGGGCACTGGTTCGAGTCCTGGCTACTGTGGCCTGAGCAGCCAGTAGAAGATGACCCTTGGGTGCTTGGGTCCCTGCACCCATGTGAGATACTCAGAAGAAGCTCCTGGCTCTTGACTCTGGATTGGCCCAGCTCTGGATTTTGTGGCCATTTGGGGAGTGAACCAGTGGATGAAAGACCCCCCCACCTCTGCCTTTCCTTCTCTTTCTGTGTAACTCTGCCTTTCAAGTAAATAAATAAATATTTTTAAAAAAATTCTCACCTGGGTTGAATTTCCGGGTCCTGACTTTGGCTCCAGGCTCAGTCTTTGCTATTGCAGGCATTTGGAAAGAGAATAAAGTGGACAGAGTCTCTCTCTGTATGTCTTTTAGTCTTCCTCTTTGTCTCTTTCTGTCTCTTAAATAAACAAATAAATCACAAAGTGACTATAAACAACATCTCCTATTGACATCAGCAAAGGCATTTTAAAGCTATAAGTTAAGGATAAAAGTAGGAATGAAGTATGACCATGGTGGCAAATTAAAATAACTCATCATGATCAAGCAAATAGATGAGCAACCAAGAACTATCTATCTATCTATCACTAGAATGTTTTGTGCCTCTTCTAATTTATTTAAAATCCCATAATAATGTTAAAATCATATAAAACTAATATATTGACCATTAAGGGTTTTTTTTTTCTTAAAAATACATATACAGCATTGCCACCAAGAAATATCAGGACTGGGCCTACTTTGAGGCACAGTGGGTTAAGCTGTCACCTGCAACAATAGCATCCCATATGGGAGCAGGGGGTTCTAGCCCCAGCTGCTCCCTGCTAATGCACCTGGATAGGCAGTGTAAGATGGATCATGTACGTGGACCCCTGCTACCCACACGGGTGACCTGGATGGAGTTCCTGGCTTATGGCTTCAGCATTGCCCAGCCGCAACCATTACAACCTTATTAGGAGTGAACTATATTAGATGACAGGGATCACTCTCTCTCCCTCTTTTTTCTCACTGAAATAAATAAAATAAATCTCTAAAAAAGACAAACACACATATATTAGGATTGACTTGGTTATGCTGTGAAAAGAAAAGCACTTCAGTTGCTTAAAGGACCAAAAGATAATGCTTTGTTGATGTCCTATCAATCAGACGGTTGTTGTTCATGTGCTTGTTCCCATCTGAGGCTCCAAGCTAACAAAGTGACCATTGCTTTCTGGACAGAGGGAAAGGGAGGGCCAAGAAACACATGATGTCTCTCTAAGCTCCAGTTTGGAAGGAACACAGATCATTTCTGTGTATACTCCCCTGACAACACAGCAAGTCTGGTGACATGACTTCAACTGGGTAAGAAAGATGCAATCTACCATGCTCTTTATGTTTCATCCTTTTTGGATTTTCTTTTAAGTGACTCTCTTTGGAATAATATACAAATCAATAAGTTCTTGTTATTGTATACCCTTACTATAGAGATCTTTGACTCAGAATATTTGTGTTTATTTATTTTTGTTTGAAAGGCGGAGTGAGAGAGGGAGATAGGAAGTGTGACAAAGTTAGAGATTTTCCAATGCCTGCAATGGCTAGGGCTGGGCCAAAACCAGGATCCAGAAACTGTCCTGGAGCTCCCAAGTGGGTGGCAGGAACTCACATACTTGATCCATCCCCACGTGTGCTTTGCATGAAGCTGGATCGGTAGAAGAGGTGGTACTGGAATGCAGGTACTTTGACACAAGACCTGGGTGTATCAAGAAGCAGATTATCTCACTGCACCATAATCTCTGCCCCTTGACTCTTGAACTTTAAGTTTAATCTATTTACATGTATCATGTCACTGACATACACTCTGCCATACTATATATTTTTATTGTTTAACTTTCTTTTAAGAGTCTTCTATAGGAATCATTATGGAAAAATAGGGTACAAAGATTTTTTTTTTTATTCTTTCCTGTTTTGTTGTTTGAATGTTGTGATTATCAGGCAGATAATTGTTTCAGGCTGTGATCTGAAGCCCAAATATCATAGGCTACATTCCTAAAGTGGAAAAAGATGGAGAAAAAGAATACAAAGAATTTTTAAAAATCCGTAATTCCTATATTTATACCAAAGATGCCTGATTACACGAGTTTGTCACATTATTCCCACTGCATTTGCACCTCCAATCTTTTTTAAAAAACAATTTTATTTATTTATTTGAGAGGTGGAGTTAGTGACAGAGAGAGGGAGAGATAGAGAGTGTCGCTCCCCGTCTTCATGGGGGAACGACACAGAACCCTGCCTGTTCTTTTGTCTGCTCGGCCCTCCCCGGGTTTGCTGCTGGTTCTTCCCGGGTTGGCTACTATCCCTTCCACCTCCGTGGAAGGGCAGTTCCCCCTGGCCACATTCCCCACTTCCGCAGGGGAGCGGCACACCGCCGGCCAGCTCTTCTCGGGGGCTGCACAGGTGTTCCTTCAGCTAGATGTTCCCCTTAGATGTTCCTGGTGCATGCCGTCTCTCTCCTCCTTTATAGTCCTCCTCCGCCAATCCTAACTCGGCTGCCCACACGCCGAGCACGCTGCTCTCCAATCAGGAGCAAGTCCTACAGTTTATTAGCTGAACTGGAGGCAGCTGTGCGGAAGCTGTTTACTTCTCTCCCAGCGCCATATTGTGGGAGAGCAGATGCATAGAATAAGTCTTAATTCCAGTAACTCAGTCCAGTCCGGATTGCTCCCCACAGAGAGAAAGATCTTCGCCTGCTGGTTCACTCCCTAAATGGCTGTAACAGCTGGAGATGAGCTGACCTGACACTGGGAACCAGGAGCTTCTCCCAGGTCTCTCACGTGGGTGCAGGGACCCAAGCACTTGGGCCATCTTCTATGACTTTCCCAGACCACAGCAGATAACTGACTCAGAAGAGGAACATCTGGCACACACCAGTGCCTATGTGGCATGGCTGCAAGGCAGGCGGAGGCTTAGCCTACATCACAGCACCAACCCCACATTTTCAATCATAAAGTGTCTTACTGATCATTATCATCTATACTTGAATCATCTTAGTTTTTTATTTAATCAATATTTTCATTTCATTGTTGACTGAAACACTGCAGTAGATAAAAAGACACGAAATCATGAAAAATTATAGGATTGTGTTTTCCCTAATGAGTTACTTAAAAGCATGAAATTTCTCCAGGAAAATTTTATGACTGTATGTATTTTTTAATTAGTTTTAAATTTTTTCTGTATATTCTCTGAGCTATGCAGGAGTTTAGCCATATGGCTTGGGTATGCCCCGAAAGTTTGTGTATTTGGACTTTTAATTCCTCAACCCAGTAGTACTGGGAGGTAGCTTCTGCTGAAAGGTATTTACATCACAGGTTAATGCTATTCGCATGTGCCTGAGTTCTTGCTCTTGCAGGACTGGTTTAGTTACCCTGAGAATGATTTGCCCTAAAAAAATCCAACAACTACTTGTGACTTCCATCTGTCCATTTGACCTTCAGCTCTCTTTCATAAGATGAAGCAGCAAGAGGTGCCCACCAGATAGAGTTGCTCAGTACAAGACTTGCCAGCCTCCAGACCCTTGTGCTAAAATAAATCTGCCCATTTCTTGAAAATTACTCACTGTTCTGTTACAGCATCAGACAAAGGGCTGAGACACTAAGAGCATTTGAAATTGTCCTAAATTTTAAAAAGAGACAGCATTTACTGAATCATCTACATAGGTCAGCACACTGACGAATGCTAGCTTCTCGGTAAAACGCCTACTCACAATTTCTCATCCCTTATCAGTACACTCCAGCATTAAATTTGCCAATCCTACCTTCAAGGATGTATACTTATTCAAGTATTTGGATGCAATTTTAGATGCATCTGGTACTAGTGTTTTAGTAATTAATTTCTCAAGAATCATACAGACATTGAATATAAAGCTGCCATGATTGGCCACAAAAATATCTGTATAAAGAGATTTTAAATCACATCCATAATGCAAAGCAACTTCAAAAGGAAAAGAAAACTGCATGTCCAGTGTACTTTCTGAATAAGGAATGTACATAATTCAGCTCCTTTTGTTTCCTAAAATTCTTGGATACCTGTTATCATAATACACTTGTTTATATCACACTTTCCATTCACAAAATTCAAAGTATGTTTTGATTACAAAGCACAAAAGTATGTATTACTTGTATAAAAATATAAAAATCTACATGTATAGATTCATTTTGAAGTATGGTCAGCTTAAGCATGTGCAAATTAATGATTTACTTGCTTCTTATGATCAATATTTCAAGTAGTGCCAAATGGTCATGCATCTATGCCACGTGGTATACTCCTAGACTTAGCCACTTGTGTGGTAGAAATATGCAACCCTTTTCTCTGCCTCTCTGCATCTAGAAATGCTATCTGTGAAAACATTTGAAACTCTTCAAGATTTACCCAGATGTTTATACAAGTTAATGATTTAAAGGAGAGTGTAGACAGTGAGTAAGTGAGGTTGGCAGATAGTATTAAGCAGTTTCCGCTAGTTAAAAACTACTCACTTATGAGTTTGCAAGTGTCCAGAAAACATCAATAGAATGGGCCAACATCACAATCTAAAATTCTAATTAAATATAGATAAAGTTATGTTTATAAAACAATATAGTGATTAAATGAAAAATGATATGTCATGAATATTATTGGAAACTCTTCAATGCATAGAAAAGAACTTGAACATAGTGTAAAAAAGGACAAAACCCAATTTATTTTTTTTTAGTGATTTCAGTGAGGGACTATGTTGTCAAAGCAAAGGTACCCTGAAAATGTCAGTGCTCATACTGACATTTATGAGAAAGGAAATATAGAAATAAATTAGAGATAATGTTTCCTGATTTCCAGAATTAGGAAATGAAATGAAAATTGAATGAGTCATAAAAGTTTAAGAAAGATGTAGTAAAAATTGATCCATATTGCTGCTTTATTGTTCTTGCAAAGCATGCATGAAAACTTTAGAAGAAATTAATATCAAATCATTTGTGCAAATAGAAGGAAATATTTTACAGAGCATTGTGGAAACATACTGCCTTTGGAAGGTCACAGAGTTGAAAACTGTAACTGATTAATAGGACCAATAATAATATTTGGATTGGCTAACAAAAGGAAGTTGGGGCCAGCTCCATGCTAGCTTCAGGAACTTTCCTCTGAACTTCATCCAAAAGCTCTTTCTTGCTTGGGGGCCTGAGTGAGCTTAATTAACTCCGTCTGACCCAGTTACACAGAGTAAAGGCATCAATCTAGCAGACTTGGCTTCCTTTCTTTTAAGGAGTTGCAGGTGAAGGTCTTCTACCTATTTTTGGTCTTAGAAAAGCCAATTGCTACTTGCTACAACACATGTACACACATAGTGAAGAAGAAAATGTGCTGTAAACTTGGCACTTTGACCTACAGTGATGAGTTCATAAAATGTCTGGCCCTGACTATGGAGGCAATTTGCCCTAATAGACAAAATATATAATGAAGAACCAGAAAATCAGGACCAGAAGGCAGCATCTTTCCTTGCTGATTATGTGATGTTGAGCAAGACGTTGGGTTTCTCCAAGTATTGTTTATTTTCCTACCTAAAAAACATGGAAATAATTATACTAAAATTCCATGAAAGAGGATTAATTAACCCCCCAGGTTATTAATAAAAAACTGAAATTAGGTTGAAAAATCTATACATAATTCGAGAAGTACCCAACATATACGAATATGGAATAAAGCTTATTTTTTTACCTTTCTATTTCCCTTTTTCAAAAGTTTTCTTGTGCTGTTTGTGAGTTGTCAAAGTTTGTACTATTCCTGTCACATCAATACACATGTACATTAATCCCACATGATTTCATTTGGACCCATGGAGTATGACTGCTGCCTTAACTAATAAAAAGAAGCTAATCAATGAAGGTTGACAATGGGAAAATACCTGCAGAGGAAGATGTTTGAGTTGGCTTCATAATATTACATCTCCTTTACAATATTTATTTACTCCTTGGGTATTTTTGTCTTTCCCAAGATGGAATCAGAAATTGATGGTGTCAATTGACTAAATTGTGTTATGGACAGTAAAGTGAGCAACAAGAATTGAGCCTCTTCCATAGTATAGAAGTAATTTGCCCAGGAGATAAATTTTGAACTCTCCCCTCTTCTCCTATGGTCTTTGAGAATGCTAGTTGAGTTGGGGGATAGAAAACCTATTGGATGCAACAGGCCTGACCTCTAAATTGCCACATAAGGAACACCTGTCTGCCAGCTATAACACATACTGGGCTCCTTTAAGCAGTTAGAAATAAACTTTTATTTTAAGCTACTGAAATTATGGGATTTGTTAAATCTATCAACATTATACTGACAGATACCCACTACTAAAAGTTAAATAAATCTAGGCCATGCAAATAGGATGTTTGTACATGCTGAGGAAAAACTGTGAATATTATATGGAACTTGATAATATGAATTTCCAAAATTATGTTTTACATGGAGCTAGAGCATTTCTCTTGTATCCTAACTAGTAGTTGGCTTCCATATAAATTATACAGTTAGAGTACATTCAATTCCAATGCCAGACAAAACCAAGAAACTGACATTGAAGACCAATGAAGAATGAATATTCTTCCCTTTTATATTTAATTAATTATACATTTACTTATTCAAAAAGCTGAGTGACCGAAAGACAGGAAGGAATATACACAAAGAAGATAGAGATCCTCCATGCACTTGTACATTCACCAAATACTCACAAAAGCCAGTACTGGGTCAAGACAAAGTCAAGAGCCAGGAACTCCATTAGGGTCTCTCACATGGGTAGCCATGACTCAAGTTAGACCATCATCTGCTGCTATCCAAAGCACAATGGCAGAAAGCTGGAATGGAAGCCTTGCAGCTGGGACTTGAACCAACCCTCTGACATTAGATGCCATCATCACTGTGAGTGGTGGCTAAAACTGCAGGGCCACAACACTGGCCCCAAGAATCAGTATTTCCTTCTCTTCTTAAGGAAAGCTCGTGTTATGCATTGTTGTCTTCTTTGTAACTATCAGCCTCTTTCTAGTGTGAATACAAAAAAGGGTTGGCTACCCTTGAAGGAATACTAAGTCTACTTACCCGATCTTGGTGTGTTCTAACCTACACTCAAAAAAATAATAAATTTAAATAGGGTATAAAATATTACATCTATTTAAAGAAACTCCAATATTTAAAGTAGTTTTTAAAAATATAATTTAGAGAGTATACTTTCACTAGAACTCATTGTCCTCCTACCTTCTAAAACTTTCTGAAAATCTAAAATAAAAATTTCCTGTAAACTTTCAAAAATTTTGAGAAAGTATTGCAAATAATACATATAACTTATATATTAAATATATGTTGAGACAGTGATGATTACCATGTATATTATACAATGCTGCTTCAAAAATTCATGCGAAAATGATATTAAGACAAGTTTATTTTGATACAGTTTTGAAATCCATGCTTAATTCTTTATAACATGCATTTCCACAGACTTTTTGAAGGCATCTTGTACATCATGTTAATCATTTGAAAATAAGAAATTCTGTAAATTACTATGCTCTGTGTAAAATAATAACAGATCTGAAGGCACAGAGAGGGAGATAATATATTTGTTGGGCTCTGTTGAGGCTTTGTCTAATTGTTTCTTATTTACAAGATTTGAATAGCATTTCTCTGTGCATGCGATACAAGCTGGGACATTCAATGGTAAAGAATTTTACCCTGCATGCAATGTAAGGGTGAGAGACTTCTGTCCCTCTTTCTTTTTAATAGGAGGTTACTTGTGCCTTCACCGGCAAAGCATTTTTTAACACTTAATCCTATTTTGTTATTAAGCTACAATTGCTGGATGAGCTGGATTAATTCACCTTCCTCTAATTTATCCTGCCACTCTTATCTAGTAATGTCAGACCTTATGAAAAACACCTGTGCTTCTTAGAGGGCTCTTTCACATCACGCAAATAGAATTACCTTGATTAATGTGGGGATTGTCAAATGCTGGTTGATAATTACATAGCATGGTCCACGCTACCCTTCAATGAAATCTGAGGACAAACACCTCAGCCAGAACAATTAGCAGTTTTGGATTTCTCAACGAAGCCAGAATTGCAGCATCAGTTCCCAGTGAGTATTTTCAGGATACGAAGGGAGGGAAGCTTTGGGAGGACGTGAAACTCATCTCTGTTGGAGACAAACTAATTTAAATGTGAGTTTTCCTCTTCAACTACCTGATACAGGACTGAGTTGCAATGTTGCCTACTAAGCTGTCAGTGAATATTAGAAAGTCAACAAAAAGATTACAAAGCACTCTTTGTAATTTACCTTAATTACTGCCTGTAGTAATTAAGAAACTGTACTCCTAAAAAAGGAGAAATGCAAGAGGATTGTTATTAATACATGAAATCCTCCCAGGTTCAAATACCACAGTGTCTGTTATAAATAATTCCCCTACCTCTTTGAAAATGTATGCATTTATTGGAGGGGGTCTACAAAATCTAAAATTATACTTTTTAAATTGGTAGTTATGTTGCTATAAAATGAATTATAACAATTCCTGATTATTTATTATGAATATCCTAAAGTATCAATGTGAAGGCAAAAAATCTAATTTTTTTCAATGAGTCTGTTATGGATACAAATAGTAACTTCTAAAATTATACAACTGTATGCTTTAATAAAATACTTCAGTAAAATATTTCCTTTGAGATATTCTGTTCCTCCATAGAGTACATTTTCATCAAACAACTTTGAATCAGAGGATGGCTAAAAACAAACCAAAAAGCGAGAAAATCACCTTATTTGGAGTAATTATTAGTTTTTGACATATGGTACATGCAAGCTTTGAAAATCCCTGAATGATGATGCCCATGCTCTTTTGATCTTGGGAGTTGATAGCTCAGACAAGGAATTGGCCCATCCTTGCAGTCCATTTCTAAGTTTTGCTATTTTCTATTTTCTTAAGTATATAACTTATTTGAAAGGCAGAGCGAGAGTGAGAGATATCTTTTACCTGTTGCTTCACTCCCCAAATCTCCACAAAAGCCAGGGTCATAACAAAGCCTGGAGCCCAGAACTCTGGAGAGGTTTCTCACATGGCCAGCAGGGACCAAAGTACTTGACCCATCAATCTCTGCCTTCCAAGGTTGAAAGAAGGCAAATCAGAAATGGAAAGGGGCAGGAAGGGGGTGGGAAAGCGTTGTGGTGCTGTGGGTTAAGCCACCATTTGTGAGGCTGACATACAATATAGGCACCTGTTCAAGTTGCAGCTGCTCCACTGCTTATCCAACTCCCAGCTAATGCCCCTGAGAAAGCACAGGGAGATTTTCCAAGTGCTTGCTCCTCTGGCACCCAAATGGGAAACCAGAATGGAATTCCAGGCTCTTGGTTTCTGCCTAGCCCAGACCTGGTCATTGCAGTCATTTGGAGAGTGAACCAATGGATAAGCGATCTCTTTTTTGTGTCTCTTCCTCTCTTGTGTTACTCGTCTTTCAGATAAATATGTAATCTTAAAGTGAAAGAAAAGGAATGGAGACAGGGCTGGAATCCAGGCACTCAGATCTGGAATGTCTGCCATTCCAAATGGCACCCTAACTGCTGCAACACAATGCCTATCAGATTTAGCTCTTTTCTGAATGAGCCTCACCCCATTTTCTATGCTCCCGAGGAAAGAGAACCCCACAACTGCCCTATACTAACAGCGTGCTGGACCTGAGGTGCGTATATAAGGCAAAGAGAGTCTAGTAGAATCTCAGCCAGCCCCCATATAATCCATTCTGCCGGACCAGATCAAGCCAATTAGACATCTTTCTCAGAGACATCAATTAAGGATATAATAAAGCTGTTAGGAATGGAAGCTCAAGTTCAAAGATGTTAAAAGTTGTTATAGGAACCCAAAGTTTTGAGTAAATACAAATTACAATTAAGAAGAGGCAAAAGCAATTGGCAAGCAGAATAATAAACACATGGCCACACACAATGGAGGAAAAGAAGAGGGGTACAGTGTCAAGAGAAGCAGTGAGCCTGTAGGGACCAATGGTGGCATGTCAGTATGGGAATGAGAGAGCTTCAGAAAGTTCATGGAGAAAAGAATTAAAAGATAAATGCATGTGGTGCAAGAAATATTGAAATCACTGCATAGTTTATGGTAGATTTTCCGTGAACTTTCTGAAGACTGCTTCTAACAGGATGAAGAGCCACCAGCTGTGATGTGCTTATGTTACTGCCCTTTTGGAGACTAGAGTGTTTGGCTTCTTATAAGACACTAAAATTATATTATTCATAACTGCATGAACTTAGATAAGCAAAGTGAAAAGATAGTTTCCTTTGAGTAAAATAAATTAGAAAAAATAAACAAATGCACAATAAAATTTTGGTTGTCTAGAAAACCATGGAAAGATGAATTCTTCTTTCAAAGTGACTGGATAGAAATCAAGTAATGACTATGTTTGAGGCCAGGTCTATATTTTGCACTTAATATGTATGTATGTAATCAGGTTATGTACCTTTGTGTATCTCTATTTCCACCTCTATGAAATGGGGGTGGTGTTGGTAATACTCAAAATCTGTCTCAACAGTTGATTGAATGAACAAATGTGATCATATCTGATTTGCTCAAAGTGCACCTGAGATATGAAAACCTTCAGTGATGGCCACTACATATTAGCATGTTATCATCATCACACACTTTAAAATATCTGTCATGTGCACGTTGAATACATACAGTGTCCTAATCTCTTTGCATTATGAAATGATGTTCTTGTTTAATAATAGAATCAACACTCATAGTGTGTGTTTGATTCCATAGAATTTATTCACATAAAGCTTGTATCTATGACATTTTTGAATGCAAACAGTACAACATGCAAATACTTTTTTATAGTAGAGTTGACCACAGGAATAATACTCATAAACTTTCTTTTGAAGAGGAAGTAAGTATTGGCTGTAGTTCAAGTCACGAACAGACACAGAGAGTAAAGGAACTGCAGGCTATTAACTTTCAGCCATTTCACTCTGTGGAGCACAGAAAGTCAAAGGGAACATTTCCACTTACTGTGAGGCTTTGAACTACTCCAGATCCCTTCCTTCCAGGGAAATGGAACCTGAAAGTTAAAAGCTTCCCATGTACTTAATGCATGTGCAGTTGTCACCTAGTTCATAATTTAATTGTAAAGTTTTAAAATAATTTATGAGAGAATCGGAGAGGGGTAACAAATTGTAAAGAAGGGTTGAAAGGATAATAAACCACATTTTTGTTATCCTCAATATTTTCCATTAAGACATTTCTTTTATATGCCACCCATGATTGTGTTCTCAGACATACTTTTTATTAGTTTCATTAATTACATTCAGCAAAGCCACTGGAAGGAAAGTACATTGATTGTAAATTATGGCTATTGGAGAATATCATCTCCTCTTGTAGTGGAATCAGGAAGGAGGCATCCCCAATCATTTGAGGTTTCAACACTTCAGAGAAATTTAAAGAAATAAATTGCTTGGCACCATATGTAATTTTAGACTAAAACTCTGGAAAATAAATTTTAAAAAATTGAAGGAGATAACTTATAGCATATTCAACCTTAAATATATATATATTTTAAAGGCTATGGGAATGACCTAATTCCAGTAAAGTTTTCTATTTTCCTTGTTGTTTGAATTTACACTCCCATTGGCTAAATTAATCTTCAAATTATTGATTAACAAGTAATATTGTGAATTGGTCTTCTATAGTGTGAATCTAACTAGCATGTTTGTTTTATCATTAATCTTGTGGGTCATTATATCATTTACTGTTCATTATAGCAAGAGATAAATTGCACAAATGCTTAATATTGTTAGTTCAGCTTGGCTGCCTTCTTTAGTGACACTAATTCTGCAGAGCAGTTGGGCAAAATCAATGTCTTATGCACCATTTATATTAAATTACGCTTGTTATGTGATTGAATCAACACTACATAGAGTTTTCTCGAGTTAATTGATCAACTCCTACAAAACAAATTAATATGATACATCAAACTTATGGAATTGTCGTCCAGAAAGAACATAATAAACATCAGTGATGAAAGAAAACCAGTGTCCCTTCAGGAATACTAAAATTCTCAACCCTAATCAAATGGCTGACTAAAAATAACAGCAGAGAGAGTACAAATGTAAATTTAAAGGGAGATTTTCCTACTTTTGTGGTGAGATTTAGAATCTTTGTTTTAAATGATACAACTGCACTTCTTGACACACTTGCAGTATTGCTTGATTCTCCTCTCCCAACAGTCTCTCCTCTAATCAGTTAAGATCAATAAATCCAATCATGATAGCTATTTATCTAAACGTGTATCTTAGTCAATATCCTATGAATCACCTGATTTTTTTCAAATTAAGTCAGTTTTAACATTATCATAATATATTTCTTTCCCAAAAATGGTTATAAAATTTCTTCAACTGTGCTGAATAGAACTGTTTTACAATCATTAGCACAAATTATAAATCAGGATTATGTGCTGGATTAAAGATAAATTTAAAAAATAAAAATATTATAAATTAAAATCTCAAATTGTACCAAATAATGTGGCCCTTATTTTTTCATAAACTTGATGTTTTGAATATCTGAGCCAAAGAACTATAAATAAATTAAAATTGTTGTTTTATGCAGGTAAGACTCAAAATAAACAGGAAAAATCATGTTCAATTTGATATTTATGATATGTGACTTAATGAAAACATATTTAATCCTATTTAAGATATTTTACTTTATGAGTCTCAAGCTCTACTGATTGAGCTAGCCAGGCAGGAGATGTTTTACTTTAACTACAATGCTAAATTAAATCACTGGGAATAAATAAGTGGAGATATGAAAGTATTTCTAATAAAATATAATCAGTGACATCTAAATATTACACAGTACCTCTGTCATTCAGGAAATGAGTATAAAACTTCAAGGGAAATGTGTTTGGTTCCTTTAGTTATGGTTTGTACCCATGATGTGAAGATGAGTACCTCTGAGTGATGGTCCATTCGTCTATGTTTAGTTACAGGTGAATAAAACAGTGTGTTGCTAAAACAGTAGTTTAGCAGTTAGAGGTCAATCCTTTCCTCTACTCGGTGTCACACTATGTCCTTTCCTTTTCCGAGTATTTATTAAGTGCTTAGATTCACATTTAGGCAAGGATGATAGATTCATTTTGGTGATGAATGAAACCTTTCAGTCTGCTCTGATTAACATCTACTTACAAAATGTCTGCAAACTTTTTTTAATTAAGAAAAAAATCACATATTTAATGTTTTCATTGTATAGTAAATGACAAATTATAAATGTATTCCTATATTTATAATTATATATTTATATGGCATATTAATTCAAATATATTCTGTTTTGTGACTGTGTTTCTGGAAATCCTACCAGATTACATTTCCAAGAGTTACCAACTGCAATTATTTTAAGGAACAGAGTCATTAAAGAAAATATTTTTAAATGTTATACTTAGAAAACTAAAAGAAAAATCTTTCACTTTGATAATGCCATCTTTCTTATTATTATGCATCTCAGTAAAAATTAAATGAAAATAATCCTAATTTTAATTCACATTTTCAAACTCAATAAATAAGCAATATATGTTTAGTTTGTTTTTAAAGAATGTTTTAGGTTTAATAATTATAACAATTTAACTCATACCACAATGAATATTTAAATATTGTATAATAAAAGATATCTCAAAGCTATAAGAATATACCTAATATATTTATCAAAAGAATTGACCAAAATACCTCTGTATCCATAAAGCTAGTAGCTAGTAACTGAAGAGACAAATGAGAAATTCTGTCTATGCTGTAAAAACATTGTGCTTAATTAGTGATTCCTCTATTTAACTTTTGCTATAAACTGTTGACATATTGTTTATTTGTAGTATATTGGCATGGATTGTTTACTCTTATTCTCCAAAAAAATTCATTGTAGAAGGTTGAGATACCATGACATTTCACTTTCACAGTGCCTGTGACCAATGGTGTGTCTAATACATAGACACTATTGTAGGATAATGGAATATAGGAGATAATTCAGACCCAATATACCATTTTTTATTCCTGTCTGATCATAATAACTCATTTAAGAAAACACCCTAAAAATGGCTTTTCTTTCCTGTTAAATTGATTACTTCAAATCTAAAGCAAGGATTAATCTAATGAAAAAGAGAGACAGACAAACAGAGAGAGAGAGAGAGAAAGAGACAGAGAGAATCTTTAGAATATTAAAATTCAAGATGTTGAGGAAAACGTGATTTGGCTTCTTAAAACCCCTTTTCTGGATATTGGATACCACACAGACACAATTACTGAGACACGGCTTGCCATGTATGTTAGCACATAAATTAAGGTTTTGGTGTAAGTATAAATTGCAGAATATGAAAAATATTGTTGAATGATTTATATTTTTATTTATATATTTTTTTATCCTTGTGATGAGATACGTGGGTACACGTACTCTGGGATTGGTGAACTGACTCTACGTGCTGCCACATGTTTTGTTCATGTTTTCCTAACTTAGGAGAATTGACTTACCCTTGCTGGCAGGTCCCAGATGGTTTCCTCATGTCTTGCCATTGCAAAAATTTTCCTGACTGCAAGAAGGGCAAGGGAAAAATAGCACATATGGTAGAGGCTGCCACTCCTACATCCCTAAATGTGCATTTAAAGGAGCTTTCATGAAAGACACAATCAGCAACTTTCATTTACACCTCATGGGTTAGAACTGCATTCCATCAATACTTGATCTGCAAGGGAAACTGAAAATGCAGCCATTATTCCCTCAGATCAATGTAATGGTTATTTCTGTAGGTGAGAGCTTGGGTATAGCAATTATAATCTTTAGGCACAGGCTTTCGGATGTCTACATCCCATAGCTGACTGCAGGCTGGAGTTCCAGCTACTCCAGGCTTTGGATACAGGCCCCTGCTATGGGCAGCAGATTTGCCACTCCCGTGGTAGACCAAGATGGAGTTACTGGTTCCTGCCTTCACCTGGCCCAGTCCCAGCTGTTGTGAGCATTTGGAGACTGAACCAAAATATGGAGGATCTCTCTCTCTCTTTCAATCCTTGTTGATCTATGTTTCAAATTAAAAAAAAAGAAACAAAAAAAAAAAACTTTAAAAATCTGCAATCTTGGCTTCAGTTTGTGCTACCATTTTTACATAGTAACTTCATCAGTATTACTGTATTAAAATCATTTTCAGGGTGACTCTGTTCAGAAATCAGATGAGTAAGGATGGGTGCTTCCACAGGGTGAAGTTTTAGGGTAGGATCCATGTGTTTATTAAAAGCAGGCAGATTACTTTGAATCCTTACATTATCTCATAGCCAAACATATGACCTTGGAGAAATAACCAGACCAGAAGTTAACTTGGTGGTGTTATAATAGTGCTGAGAGAATGCAATTAAATAATAAATGCAGTTATCCTGGGGCATCTTCTGCTTGGTGCTCAGTGTTTCTCCCCTCCTCCCTGTGATCTATCTGATCTCTTTTCCCTTCTGGTCTGGATTGATCCTTTAAAATCTTCTACAAATAGACAAGATACAATTTCCAAGGATTCATGGAGCATGGGAAATATTTCGCAGTGACAAATTCATATCATCTTCAACTTCATCGTCATGATAATCTTCATTAGCACCAAATAAAATGTAAATATAGAACCCAAAGCTATATCAATTTTGCCATTTTAACACAGCATCATAACTGACTGAATCTTTTAAAATCAAACTTATCTTTTTTGCCATTGATTTTTTTTATTTGTATGTATCTCATAAACACATTAGGAACACAGTAATTCTTCCCACCATACTGCCCTCCCACCCACTCATTCCCCCTTTCTCCTCCCTCTCCTGTTAGTCTGAGAAAGAAAAAGATATAGAAAGAAAGAAAAAAAAAAAGAAAGCATGGAATAAAATTGTCTTTCTCCTGAAACTCCATAATTTTCTTGGTAAGAAACTTTCTTGCAGCAGTCTTTATCCACCAAGATGTATGTGTGTTCAGTGTTAAGAATTTAATGCAGTTTTAACTAATAGGTCTTAGGGAAAATTATATTAAAGAAAAAATGTGAATGTTGGACATATTTACTTAATGCTTCTTAGTTTTAATTTTCTCATCATTTCTAACTTCATTTTATGTGTTTAAGTTTTCAAATATTTCATATGGTAAAAATAGTTTTCCATGAGCATCTTCAAAATTCAGATCTATTTTGCCTTTTTCCAGTATTTTACAAAATGAAATTAAACTATGTAAGCGTGTTTCCATTTAAAATATAAAAGATGAATGTTTCCATTTTAATCTTAGTACAAACAAGAAAGGCAATTTATTGAGTTTATAATAAAAATTGAATGTGAATAAGTTTTTTCCATTATAATAATGCTCTTTTTATAAAAATAAAATGTAGAAAATATGACAATGTCCCTCAAAAAGTTTACATTATAACAGTTGAGATCATTCAATCTAAATAATAAGAACCATAAAATGTTTGCCTATTCTTGAATGAAATGTACCATCTGATATTCAGTCACGAAGACAAAGGCAGAGGCGCCAGTGTTGTGGTGCAGTGGGTTAGCTGATGCTTGCAATACTGGCATCCCATATTTAAGTACCAGTTCAAGCCCTGGCTGCTCTGCTTCCCACCCAGCTCCCTGCTAATGCACCTGAACCAGCACACGGAAGTTCTCTGTCTCTCCTTCTCTTTCTGTCACTGTGCCTTTGAAAAAATAATTTATAAAAAAGCAGAGAAAGGAAGTACTCTGGAACATTTTGTGTTAATATGTTTTCATTTCTTAACTTGTTTTCTTCCAAAGTCTTCCAAGATTCCTTTCAAGTCAGCTTCAATTAACAATCAGGTCTCCTTGGTTATTCTTCAGCTACTCTCTGGATTAAGTGGTCTTCTCATTCGCATCAGCATGTTATGCAAATTTTCATCTTTGTTTTATTATTTTTTTGAAAGGCAGACAGAGATCTTCCATTTTTCATTTGCTAATTCACTCCACAAATGTCTACAAAGCCAGGGCTGGAGCCAGGAGACAGGAACTCAATGCAAGTCCCAACATGGGTGGCAGGAACCCAAGTACCTCTGCCATCATCTACTGCCTCCCAAAGTTCCCATTACTGAGAAACAGGAATCTAAAGCAGAGCTGGGATTCAAACCCAGGTGAGCCAAGTAATATATTAACTACTGTGCCAAATGCTCGTGCTTTGGACAACATTCTTGAACAACTCTTACTGCCCAATGTCAAGGACTATTTTCCATACAAGCCTTCAGTGAAAGCCTCCCAGAGAGCCCTGGTTCCTAGGAATAATTTTCTTCAGCTTCAGGGAGTAATTTTGCCCAACCATTTATTTTCCCTATAGATTTTGTTGCTTTATAATATTTTTCATTGTGTCTGTCCCTTGTCTCCAAATAAATCATAAACTCTTTAAAGGCAGATGTAATTTCTTAGTCTCAAAAAATGACACATGATTTATTCATGTTTATTATTTCTGATGACATAAAGAGCAATTTCAGCAAAATCCAAAACTATGAACTCAGTCTGCAAGGGAAGAAAACTACATAGGACAGACAATATTTGAATGTTTGGTATAAAATGTAAGAGGAAAAAACCCTGATGTTTAACACAACATGACTTCAAAGATAATTCATATAAAAGAGATAGAACATAAATACATTATCTTTAGCCGTTCGTGGAAATTAGGACTTCTGCAGACTCCCTAAGCTCAAAACAAATGAAATGAGACTTGCAATCCAAAAGAAATACCAAAGTCCATATCTGCTTCATTGGTTTACTTGAAAGATGCTGTGTGAGATTATATTTACTATGAGCAGATAACATGATTGCTGCTCACATGGAAGGCCAGCGTGCTGAACTTTGCTTTGGCATAACATATAAAACAGGAAACTTGTCTGCTGGGTAAATTCACATTGACATAATTTCTTCCCAGCTGTACTGAATTAGTTGGGTGAAGCAAGCAGTTGTGCTACAGCCCCAGAAACTTTTATGATCTTGTTTCATCTCTGCCTGGTCACAAAGACACGCAGGACTGATGAGTGTGGCTCTAGTCTTTGTCACAAAAAAATAAAAATAAAACAATTAGTAAAAATGTTCATCAAAATAATAGAAATAGGGAAAGCTGTCTATGGAATATTGTATTCAAACTTTCTTCCTTTATTTTCAATATTAGAGAAAGATCTTTTAATAGGAAAATAAGTCACAAGGACAAGACTTGGTTTTGCTTTGAAAGCTAGAAACAGTAATTGATAAGAAGCTTCATTCACAAAATAGCCTCTGGGTTGTTTATAAGGCTAGTGGGAGATATGCATGGAATGGCAGTCATATGGAGTTGCTGAAATTTCTTTGAAAAGCTATAAATTTGTCTCTTACTGTGACAATCATGACACTAATTTCAAAAAGGAAGTAGAAATTTCCATCTATTTCATTCTGTTCTTGGTCTGTTGTTTTAGAGGTTTTTTTTTTTTTAACTTTTACTTAGTAAATATAAATTTCCAAAGTACAGTTTATGGATTACAATGGCTTTTTCTCACCCATAACTTCCCGCCTACTCGCAACCCTCCCTTCTCCCACTCCCTTTCCCATTCCACTCACATCAAGATTCCTTTTCAATTATCTGTATATACAGAAGATCAACTTAGTATATATTAAGTAAAGATTTCAACAGTTTGCACCCACACAGAACATAAAGTGTAAAATACTGTTTGAGTACTAGTTACAGCATTAATTCACATTAAGGACAGAGATCCTACATGAGGAGTAAGTGCACAGTGACTCCTGTTGTTGACTTAACAAATTGACACTCTTGTTTATGGCATCAGT